>NW_026046089.1:15000-17500 GCF_023864275.1 Schistocerca cancellata
GTAACAGACACAGATGCAATAATTAAGCACCACCATGGACCAACGTCCGGTGCATCCTATCCGCCACAGTACACCAACCAGACTATGATAACCAGGCCACGAGGTCCAATCATAAAACAGAATATCCCACTCGTCCGACAACCACAATTGCTCAGATAAGCCACCAACACCCACACATGTCCCACACAGGGGTGCACCCAACATCACCACACTGCCTCGTCTTACAGAACAAACACACTGGCAGGAATGAAACACACAGGTCTGCCGCAACCTCGGACACGGCGCGCCCCCTCTCACTACCGAAAAGCGCATCCCAACGTGACATACCTCCTTTGACACACTGACGCTGCCTCGGGCATCCACTTCCTACGGTCAATATGAACGAACCTCGCCCCGCCCCCCCCCCCCCCCCCACCAACACGCCATCCCATACCACAATGTGTACCGTACCCAAACCTAACGTGTACTGTACTACAACGCAATGTGTACCAAAACACAACCCAGTTTGTACCTTAACCTAACCTATGTCACCTTAACCTAACCTATGTCACCTTAACCTAACCTATGTCACCTTAACCTAACCTATGTCACCTTAACCTAACCTATGTCACCTTAACCTAACCTATGTCACCTTAACCTAACCTATGTCACCTTAACCTAACCCATCTTGCACCTTAACCTAACCTATGTCGCCTTAACCTAACCTCTGTTGCACCTTAACCTAACCTGTGTTGCACCTTAACCTAACCTGTGTTGCACCTTAACCTAACCTGTGTTGCACCTTAACCTAACGCAATTTGCACCGCAATGTAACGCAATTTGCACCGCAATGTAATGCAATTTGTACCGCAATCTACCCCAAGTTGTACCGCAATCTACCCCAAGTTGTACCGCAATCTACCCCAAGTTGTACCGCAATCTACCCCAAGTTGTACCGCAATCTACCCCAAGTTGTACCGCAATCTACCCCAAGTTGTACCGCAATCTACCCCAAGTTGTACCGCAATCTACCCCAAGTTGTACCGCAATCTACCCCAAGTTGTACCGCAATCTACCCCAAGTTGTACCGCAATCTACCCCAAGTTGTGCCGCAATCTACCCCAAGTTGTGCCGCAATCTACCCCAAGTTGTGCCGCAATCTACCCCAAGTTGTGCCGCAATCTACCCCAAGTTGTGCCGCAATCTACCCCAAGTTGTGCCGCAATCTACCCCACGTTGTGCCTTAACCTAACCCACGTTGTGCCTTAACCTAACCCACGTTGTGCCTTAACATAACCCACGTTGTGCCTTAACATAACCCACGTTGTGCCTTAACCTAACCCACGTTGTGCCTTAACCTGCTCTGTAAATGGCATATGACACGTTACATTAATGTATTGTTGTCCAACCGCAACCCGCTCAGAATGTTGTGTACACAGCTACGTGTCATCTCCCCATAACAGCTGTATTGCAGTGTGGTACGCCATAGAGACGTGTGGGAGTAATGGACGCAGTGGATGGCGATCAGCATGAGCCGTCTGTTCATGTAGTGGCGCGTGTATGCAGACATAGTAGTCTCTTCTCACACAATGTGATAGCACGGTGTCCCGCGTTCCACATCTGCGACATGCTACAGAGGCCGGTTGACAGTTCGTCGCGCAATGGACATCGCATACGTACGGGGGCACCTTCCACGTGCCCTCTAGTCGGGCACATTTTGTTGCGTGGATGTGAGCGGATGTAGTGTGTCTTGACACCTGACAGGCAGGCATGCAATAATAGTTGACTTTGCAAACGGGGATGGACGTGGACGTGTACGTTTACTGGTGACGTTACGCAAATGAACAACTGGTAACCCGTTGTGGTGCGGTTGATCTTGCTGGAGGTACATCTGTGAGGGCAACGATCGGTACAGCTATGACGCGGTTGTGTCAGCGATACCCACCACACCAATGAACGTGAATGTGGATCTGGGTGTGAAGCGATACGCGGCTGTGGGTGGGTGGGACTGTCCCCGGCCGGTGAGGGGGGGGCCGCCCGGCGTGCTGGCCGCGCGGTGCGTGGGCGCACGCGCTACAGCCGGCTGGTGGGGGCGCCCAGTGGCAGGCGCGCCGGCCGACGGACGCGGCAGGCGGCGCAGCTGCGCGCCGGGGCACCCTGCGCGCGGCGCCGTGCAGCCAAAGTGGGTCCTCGCCGGCCCGGTGCGAAGCGCGGTGGACATCTGCAGTGTGCTGGTCCGATTGAGGACTGTGTGCGTTGAGGATGCGCCGCCGCCCGGCACTCGGCGCCGCGACGCCGTCTGCTGCTCGGTCGCCCCAGCGGTTCTCGCTGGTGGTTTGTATCGCAGTTGTGCAGACGTGTTGGCACGTGCGCTGTGCTGGGAGAGTTCGCTTCGGCACCCACGTGGGGCCTTTGCCCTTCTGTGGCGCTGGCGTTGGAGCTGCCGGTCACCGTAGGTGGCGCGTGTTGTCTCCCGCCGGCAATGCCACGACAGCACGCTCCCGGGCCTCTGTCGGCAGCG
>NW_026046089.1:22500-25000 GCF_023864275.1 Schistocerca cancellata
GGAATCCTCTAGCAGGGAGATAGGGTTTGGAACGCGAAGAGCACCGCAGTTGCGGCGGTGTCCCGATCTTCCCCTCGGACCTTGAAAATCCGGGAGAGGGCCACGTGGAGGTGTCGCGCCGGTTCGTACCCATATCCGCAGCAGGTCTCCAAGGTGAAGAGCCTCTAGTCGATAGAATAATGTAGGTAAGGGAAGTCGGCAAATTGGATCCGTAACTTCGGGATAAGGATTGGCTCTGAGGATCGGGGCGTGTCGGGCTTGGTCGGGAAGTGGGTCAGCGCTAACGTGCCGGGCCTGGGCGAGGTGAGTGCCGTAGGGGTGCCGGTAAGTGCGGGCGTTTAGCGCGGGCGTGGTCTGCTCTCGCCGTTGGTTGGCCTCGTGCTGGCCGGCGGTGCAGGATGCGCGCGCCTGCGCGGCGTTCGTGCCCCGGTGCTTCAACCTGCGCGCAGGATCCGAGCTCGGTCCCGTGCCTTGGCCTCCCACGGATCTTCCTTGCTGCGAGGCCGCGTCCGCCTTAGCGTGCTCCTCCGGGGGCGCGCGGGTGCGCGGATTCTCTTCGGCCGCCATTCAACGATCAACTCAGAACTGGCACGGACTGGGGGAATCCGACTGTCTAATTAAAACAAAGCATTGCGATGGCCCTAGCGGGTGTTGACGCAATGTGATTTCTGCCCAGTGCTCTGAATGTCAACGTGAAGAAATTCAAGCAAGCGCGGGTAAACGGCGGGAGTAACTATGACTCTCTTAAGGCGGCCAAGTGGCGGCGGTGTGGCTGCATCCGGACTTGGCTTTTCGAAGTGCGGTCTTGATGTAGTCGTGCTGCTGCTGCGAGGTGCCTTCCTTGGGTTGTAGTTACAGGGAGAGTGATGCGCAATACATGGGCCTAGCCCTCTTAGCCTCTCCTCTCCTGCGGTCTTCTCCCCTTCTCGTGGGCCCGCTGATTTTCGCAGAGTGGAAGACCGCACCAGGGGCTTGGGGGGGTTACCAGCCCCCCCTCGCATTATCCCTTTCAAGTTGGGGGCAGCAGACAAATAAATACGAGTGGTGGCCCTTCCGCTGAAGGTGCCACCCCAGCTTCCCCAGCTCCTAGCCGGCCAACCGGCCGTGCCGAAGATCTTGTAACTGTTGCAGCTATCTACGCCTGTAGTGAGTGCCACCGCAGCTTCACCACCAAGAACGGTCTCGGGGTCCATCGCCGCCGCCAACACCTTGCGGCCGCCAACGCGGAGATCGTCACGGAGAGGCATCGCGCGAGGTGGACGGAGGAAGAAGTCCTGTCGCTCGCCAAGGCGGAGGCCGAACTGTTCCTTGAGAGGGACGCCCGGTTCTTCTTTGTTAATCAAGAACTCATCAGGATGTTCCCCGACCGAACGCTCGAGGCAATCAAGTGCCGACGGCGGCAAGCTGCCCACAAGCAGCTTGTCCGCCAATTCATGGAGGCGCTTGAGATCGGTCGGGGGGAAGAGCCGGCGTCCCGCCGGGGAGCAGCGAGCCCGCTGCCTGACGCGGGCGAGGCCGCTGCGCCGCCTGTCGACGCAGCCGAGGACTTCGCGGCCGACACCACCGGGCCGCCGCCGGAGGGGCCGACTGACGCCGCCATCTGGGAGCATCTGGCGGGGCTACCTGCTTCCGCCCAGCGTTTCTCTGCCCTGGATCGAGTCATTGGTCTAGGGCGGGGCACGCCGCCCGATGTCATCCTGGGCATGCTCCCGGATGCCCTTGCGTCGGTCGGGTCCAGAGGGGAGAGATCGTTCACCAGGACACAGCGGCCGCGCCAACCATCTAAGCGGCCGCCTGCAGCGCCGCCGACGCAGAAGCGCAAGCGGCGCCGCTGGGAGTATGCGAGAACGCAGGATGCCTTCCGAAGGTCGCGTGCACGTTGCGTGCGCGGCCTCTTGGATGGCACCCTGCTCCAGCCGCCACCTGCCATCCCTGGTCTGCTGGACTTCTGGGCGGACCTCTTCACTAAGAAGCCCATCTCCACCGCGGGCTTCATTCGTGACCGCCTCCTCCCGCACTCGGAGCCTGTCGCTCTCGAGTGCCTATGGGGGCCGGTCACACATGAGGAGGTCGCCGCCGCGTTGCCGCCCAGGGGATCAGCGGCCGGGCCGGACGGCCTTACCCCAGCGGAGTTGCGGCGCCTGCCGCACGAAGTCCTGGTGAAAGTGATGAATCTCTTCCTTCTGGCCCGCGCCCTTCCGGAACGCCTGCTTCGCGCGCGGACGTCCCTTCTCCCGAAAACGGCTGCACCAACATCCCCCGCTGACTTTCGCCCCATTACGGTCTGCTCGGTGTTGGCGCGGACCTTTCACAAGGTTCTCGCGTCACGCCTGATGCGCGCTTGTGCTGTGGACGAACGTCAGCGGGCATTCATCCCTCGTGATGGGATGTTGGAAAACACGTTCATCTTGGACACTGCCCTCACCGACGCAGTTCGCTCCTGCCGCTCTGTCTTTGTGGCATCGATCGACGTATCTAAGGCATTCGATTCGGTGGATCA
>NW_026046089.1:30000-32500 GCF_023864275.1 Schistocerca cancellata
TTCCTGCGGTGCCAACGCTGTCGTAGAGTCGATACGCCATCTTTGGTAGAAGGCAACCATTCCGCTGTAAATGAGTACGTCGCTCGTAGTTCAGTCACCTCGCAGCACTGCTCAGTAAACTATGCAGGCCCACATAGATAGATCAAATACGCAAATGCCCCTATACATGCTGAACGTCTGTGCAAACAAAAGGAACCACACGTCACCCACACACTCTATCACACACTACTCTCTGCCTGTAACAGACACAGATGCAATAATTAAGCACCACCATGGACCAACGTCCGGTGCATCCTATCCGCCACAGTACACCAACCAGACTATGATAACCAGGCCACGAGGTCCAATCATAAAACAGAATATCCCACTCGTCCGACAACCACAATTGCTCAGATAAGCCACCAACACCCACACATGTCCCACACAGGGGTGCACCCAACATCACCACACTGCCTCGTCTTACAGAACAAACACACTGGCAGGAATGAAACACACAGGTCTGCCGCAACCTCGGACACGGCGCGCCCCCTCTCACTACCGAAAAGCGCATCCCAACGTGACATACCTCCTTTGACACACTGACGCTGCCTCGGGCATCCACTTCCTACGGTCAATATGAACGAACCTCGCCCCGCCCCCCCCCCCCCCCCACCAACACGCCATCCCATACCACAATGTGTACCGTACCCAAACCTAACGTGTACTGTACTACAACGCAATGTGTACCAAAACACAACCCAGTTTGTACCTTAACCTAACCTATGTCACCTTAACCTAACCTATGTCACCTTAACCTAACCTATGTCACCTTAACCTAACCTATGTCACCTTAACCTAACCTATGTCACCTTAACCTAACCTATGTCACCTTAACCTAACCTATGTCACCTTAACCTAACCCATCTTGCACCTTAACCTAACCTATGTCGCCTTAACCTAACCTCTGTTGCACCTTAACCTAACCTGTGTTGCACCTTAACCTAACCTGTGTTGCACCTTAACCTAACCTGTGTTGCACCTTAACCTAACGCAATTTGCACCGCAATGTAACGCAATTTGCACCGCAATGTAATGCAATTTGTACCGCAATCTACCCCAAGTTGTACCGCAATCTACCCCAAGTTGTACCGCAATCTACCCCAAGTTGTACCGCAATCTACCCCAAGTTGTACCGCAATCTACCCCAAGTTGTACCGCAATCTACCCCAAGTTGTACCGCAATCTACCCCAAGTTGTACCGCAATCTACCCCAAGTTGTACCGCAATCTACCCCAAGTTGTACCGCAATCTACCCCAAGTTGTACCGCAATCTACCCCAAGTTGTACCGCAATCTACCCCAAGTTGTGCCGCAATCTACCCCAAGTTGTGCCGCAATCTACCCCAAGTTGTGCCGCAATCTACCCCAAGTTGTGCCGCAATCTACCCCAAGTTGTGCCGCAATCTACCCCAAGTTGTGCCGCAATCTACCCACGTTGTGCCTTAACCTAACCCACGTTGTGCCTTAACCTAACCCACGTTGTGCCTTAACATAACCCACGTTGTGCCTTAACATAACCCACGTTGTGCCTTAACCTAACCCACGTTGTGCCTTAACCTGCTCTGTAAATGGCATATGACACGTTACATTAATGTATTGTTGTCCAACCGCAACCCGCTCAGAATGTTGTGTACACAGCTACGTGTCATCTCCCCATAACAGCTGTATTGCAGTGTGGTACGCCATAGAGACGTGTGGGAGTAATGGACGCAGTGGATGGCGATCAGCATGAGCCGTCTGTTCATGTAGTGGCGCGTGTATGCAGACATAGTAGTCTCTTCTCACACAATGTGATAGCACGGTGTCCCGCGTTCCACATCTGCGACATGCTACAGAGGCCGGTTGACAGTTCGTCGCGCAATGGACATCGCATACGTACGGGGGCACCTTCCACGTGCCCTCTAGTCGGGCACATTTTGTTGCGTGGATGTGAGCGGATGTAGTGTGTCTTGACACCTGACAGGCAGGCATGCAATAATAGTTGACTTTGCAAACGGGGATGGACGTGGACGTGTACGTTTACTGGTGACGTTACGCAAATGAACAACTGGTAACCCGTTGTGGTGCGGTTGATCTTGCTGGAGGTACATCTGTGAGGGCAACGATCGGTACAGCTATGACGCGGTTGTGTCAGCGATACCCACCACACCAATGAACGTGAATGTGGATCTGGGTGTGAAGCGATACGCGGCTGTGGGTGGGTGGGACTGTCCCCGGCCGGTGAGGGGGGGGCCGCCCGGCGTGCTGGCCGCGCGGTGCGTGGGCGCACGCGCTACAGCCGGCTGGTGGGGGCGCCCAGTGGCAGGCGCGCCGGCCGACGGACGCGGCAGGCGGCGCAGCTGCGCGCCGGGGCACCCTGCGCGCGGCGCCGTGCAGCCAAAGTGGGTCCTCGCCGGCCCGGTGCGAAGCGCGGTGGACATCTGCAGTGTGCTGGTCCGATTGAGGACTGTGTGCGTTGAGGA
>NW_026046090.1:7500-12500 GCF_023864275.1 Schistocerca cancellata
GTCCACCACAGGAGCCCCAACGCCAGTGCCTGCGCCGCACGAAGTCGTCGACCGACAATCGCTCCACCCGCACCCGCACGTGCCCCACTCCAACCGCCCAAATCGCAACTCCAGCGGATGAATGGCGGACTCTTCCCGCACTCCTATCGTGCAATCCACCCCTATATCTTGCGTTTCATGAAGAGTTATATCCAATATGCCATATTCCCGCTGTCCCTATACATGCTCTAAGTAGCTCGCTTGCTACAGCAGCAGCAGCACCACCTCCGCGCGCTTCCCTGGGGGCACTGAACCGCAGGACGCGAGACCCCACGCCCTGTGGCAAACAGGGCTCCTCGCAGAATATATACGGTCCCTACCCCGCACAACGATGACGGTGTGGGGGCCATTGTACGACACCGCTTCCTGCGGTGCCAACGCTGTCGTAGAGTCGATACTCCATCTTTGGTAGAAGGCAACCATTCCGCTGTAAATGAGTACGTCGCTCGTAGTTCAGTCACCTCGCAGCACTGCTCAGTAAACTATGCAGGCCCACATAGATAGATCAAATACGCAAATGCCCCTATACATGCTGAACGTCTGTGCAAACAAAACGAACCACACGTCACCCGCACACTCTATCACCCACACACTCTATCACACACTACTCTCTGCCTGTAACAAACACAGATACAATAATTAAGCACCGGCATGGACCAACGTCCGGTGCATCCTATCCGCCACAGTACACCAACCAGACTATGATAACCAGGCCAGGAGGTCCAATCATAAAACAGAATATCCCACTCGTCCGACAACCACAATTGCTCAGATAAGCCACCAACACCCACACATGTCCTACACAGGGGTGCACCCAACATCACCACACTGCCTCGTCTTACAGCACAAACACACTGGCAGGAATGAAACACACAGGTCTGCCGCAACCACAGACACGGCTCGCCCCCCCCTCTCACTGGCGGAAAGCGCATCCCGACGTGACATAACTCCTTTGACACACTGACGCTGCCTCGGGCATCCACGTCCTACGGTCGATATCAACGAACCTCACCCCCCCCCCCCCCACAACACGCCATCCCATACCACATTGTGTACCGTACCCAAACCTAACGTGTACTGTACTACAACGCAATGTGTACCATAACACAACCCAGTTTGTACCTTAACCTAACCTATGTCACCTTAACCTAACCTATGTCACCTTAACCTAACCTATGTCACCTTAACCTAACCTATGTCACCTTAACCTAACCTATGTCACCTTAACCTAACCTATGTCACCTTAACCTAACCTATGTCACCTTAACCTAACCTATGTCACCTTAACCTAACCTATGTCACCTTAACCTAACCTATGTCACCTTAACCTAACCTATGTCACCTTAACCTAACCTATGTCACCTTAACCTAACCTGTGTTGCACCTTAACCTACCTCAATTTGCACCGCAATGTAACTCAATTTGCACCGCAATGTAACTCAATTTGCACCGCAATGTAACTCAATTTGCACCGCAATGTAACTCAATTTGCACCGCAATGTAACTCAATTTGCACCGCAATGTAACTCAATTTGCACCGCAATGTAACGCAATTTGCACCGCAATGTAACGCAATTTGCACCGCAATGTAACGCAATTTGCACCGCAATGTAACGCAATTTGCACCGCAATGTAACGCAATTTGTACCGCAATCTACCCCCATGTTGTGCCTTAACCTAACCCACGTTGTGCCTTAACCTAACCCACGTTGTGGCTTAACCTAACCCACGTTGTGGCTTAACCTAACCCACGTTGTGGCTTAACCTAACCCACGTTGTGGCTTAACCTAACCCACGTTGTGGCTTAACCTAACCCACGTTGTGGCTTAACCTAACCCACGTTGTGGCTTAACCTAACCCACGTTGTGGCTTAACCTAACCCACGTTGTGGCTTAACCTAACCCACGTTGTGGCTTAACCTAACCCACGTTGTGGCTTAACCTAACCCACGTTGTGGCTTAACCTAACCCACGTTGTGGCTTAACCTAACCCACGTTGTGGCTTAACCTAACCCACGTTGTGGCTTAACCTAACCCACGTTGTGGCTTAACCTAACCCACGTTGTGGCTTAACCTAACCCACGTTGTGCCTTAACCTAACCCACGTTGTGCCTTAACCTAACCCACGTTGTGCCTTAACCTAACCCACGTTGTGCCTTAACCTAACCCACGTTGTGCCTTAACCTAACCCACGTTGTGGCTTAACCTAACCCACGTTGTGGCTTAACCTAACCCACGTTGTGGCTTAACCTAACCCACGTTGTGGCTTAACCTAACCCACGTTGTGGCTTAACCTAACCCACGTTGTGGCTTAACCTAACCCACGTTGTGGCTTAACCTAACCCACGTTGTGGCTTAACCTAACCCACGTTGTGCCTTAACCTAACCCACGTTGTGCCTTAACCTAACCCACGTTGTGCCTTAACCTAACCCACGTTGTGCCTTAACCTAACCCACGTTGTGCCTTAACCTAACCCACGTTGTGCCTTAACCTAACCCACGTTGTGCCTTAACCTAACCCACGTTGTGCCTTACCCTGCTCTGTAATTGGCATATGACACGTTACATTAATGTATTGTTGTCCAACCGCAACCGGCTCAGAATGTTGTGTACACAGCTATGTGTCATCTCCCCATAACAGCTGCATTGCAGTGTGGTACGCCATAGAGACGTGTGGGAGTAATGGACGCAGTGGATGGCGATCAGCATGAGCCGTCTGTTCATGTAGTGGCGCGTGTATGCAGACGTAGTAGTCTCTTCTCACACAATGTGATAGCACGGTGCCCCGCGTTCCACATCTGCGACATGCTACAGAGGCCGGTTGACAGTTGGTCGCGCAATGGAGATCGCATATGTACGGGGGCACCTTCCACGTGCCCTCTAGTCGGGCACATTTTGTTGCGTGGATGTGAGCGAATGTAGTGTGTCTTGACACCTGACAGGCAGGCATGCAATAATAGTTGACTTTGCAAACGGGGATGGACGTGTACGTTTACTGGTGACGTTACGCAAATGAACAACTGGTAACCCGTTGTGGTGCGGTTGATCTTGCTGGAGGTACATCTGTGAGGGCAACGATCGGTACAGCTACGAAGCGGTCCCCACCATACCAACGAACGTGAATGTGAATCTGGGTGTGAAGCGATACGCGGCTGTGGGTGGGTGGGACTGTCCCCGGCCGGTGAGGGGGGGCCGCCCGGCGTGCTGGCCGCGCGGTGCGTGGGCGCACGCGCTACAGCCGGCTGGTGGGGGCGCCCAGTGGCAGGCGCGCCGGCCGACGGACGCGGCAGGCGGCGCAGCTGCGCGCCGGGGCACCCTGCGCGCGGCGCCGTGCAGCCAAAGTGGGTCCTCGCGGACCCGGTGCGAAGCGCGGTGGACGTCTGCAGTGTGCTGGTCCGATTGAGGACTGTGTGCGTTGAGGATGCGCCGCCGCCCGGCACTCGGCGCCGCGACGCCGTCTGCTGCTCGGTCGCCCCAGCGGTTCTCGCTGGTGGTTTGTATCGCAGTTGTGCGGACGTGTTGGCACGTGCGCTGTGCTGGGAGAGTTCGCTTCGGCACCCACGTGGGGCCTTTGCCCTTCTGTGGCGCTGGCGTTGGAGCTGCCGGTCACCGTAGGTGGCGCGTGTTGTCTCCCGCCGGCAATGCCACGACAGCACGCTCCCGGGCCTCTGTCGGCAGCGGCAAGCTCAGTTGGGAGCACGGGTGGTCGCACCTAAAGCGTCTACTCGCCTAACTCCGGGCGATTGCGCCTCTCTCGAACCCGACCAAGTACTTAGGACGGCGCTGCGCGCCGCCGGGACCTGAGAGGGTTTCGAGGTGTATTGTGCAGGGGAGCCCAGCCTCCTCCTGTTTGCAGAATAATTGAGCGGACGCTTGCGTGTTCGCGCGGGCCCCCGGGACACACTCCCGGGCGGCCGGCTGCTCAGCTCTAGTTGACGCAGCTCCCTGGTTGATCCTGCCAGTAGTCATATGCTTGTCTCAAAGATTAAGCCATGCATGTCTCAGTACAAGCCGCATTAAGGTGAAACCGCGAATGGCTCATTAAATCAGTTATGGTTCCTTAGATCGTACCCACGTTACTTGGATAACTGTGGTAATTCTAGAGCTAATACATGCAAACAGAGTCCCGACCAGAGATGGAAGGGACGCTTTTATTAGATCAAAACCAATCGGTCGGCTCGTCCGGTCCGTTTGCCTTGGTGACTCTGAATAACTTTGGGCTGATCGCACGGTCCTCGTACCGGCGACGCATCTTTCAAATGTCTGCCTTATCAACTGTCGATGGTAGGTTCTGCGCCTACCATGGTTGTAACGGGTAACGGGGAATCAGGGTTCGATTCCGGAGAGGGAGCCTGAGAAACGGCTACCACATCCAAGGAAGGCAGCAGGCGCGCAAATTACCCACTCCCGGCACGGGGAGGTAGTGACGAAAAATAACGATACGGGACTCATCCGAGGCCCCGTAATCGGAATGAGTACACTTTAAATCCTTTAACGAGTATCTATTGGAGGGCAAGTCTGGTGCCAGCAGCCGCGGTAATTCCAGCTCCAATAGCGTATATTAAAGTTGTTGCGGTTAAAAAGCTCGTAGTTGGATTTGTGTCCCACGCTGTTGGTTCACCGCCCGTCGGTGTTTAACTGGCATGTATCGTGGGACGTCCTGCCGGTGGGGCGAGCCGAAGGCGTGCGACCGCCTCGTGCGTGTTCGTGCGTCCCGAGGCGGACCCCGTTGAAATCCTACCAAGGTGCTCTTTATTGAGTGTCTGGGTGGGCCGGCACGTTTACTTTGAACAAATTAGAGTGCTTAAAGCAGGCAAGCCCGCCTGAATACTGTGTGCATGGAATAATGGAATAGGACCTCGGTTCTATTTTGTTGGTTTTCGGAACCCGAGGTAATGATTAATAGGGACAGGCGGGGGCATTCGTATTGCGACGTTAGAGGTGAAATTCTTGGATCGTCGC
>NW_026046090.1:20000-27500 GCF_023864275.1 Schistocerca cancellata
CACCTCGCAGCACTGCTCAGTAAACTATGCAGGCCCACATAGATAGATCAAATACGCAAATGCCCCTATACATGCTGAACGTCTGTGCAAACAAAACGAACCACACGTCACCCGCACACTCTATCACCCACACACTCTATCACACACTACTCTCTGCCTGTAACAAACACAGATACAATAATTAAGCACCGGCATGGACCAACGTCCGGTGCATCCTATCCGCCACAGTACACCAACCAGACTATGATAACCAGGCCAGGAGGTCCAATCATAAAACAGAATATCCCACTCGTCCGACAACCACAATTGCTCAGATAAGCCACCAACACCCACACATGTCCTACACAGGGGTGCACCCAACATCACCACACTGCCTCGTCTTACAGCACAAACACACTGGCAGGAATGAACACACAGGTCTGCCGCAACCACAGACACGGCTCGCCCCCCCCTCTCACTGGCGGAAAGCGCATCCCGACGTGACATAACTCCTTTGACACACTGACGCTGCCTCGGGCATCACGTCCTACGGTCGATATCAACGAACCTCACCCCCCCCCCCCCACAACACGCCATCCCATACCACATTGTGTACCGTACCCAAACCTAACGTGTACTGTACTACAACGCAATGTGTACCATAACACAACCCAGTTTGTACCTTAACCTAACCTATGTCACCTTAACCTAACCTATGTCACCTTAACCTAACCTATGTCACCTTAACCTAACCTATGTCACCTTAACCTAACCTATGTCACCTTAACCTAACCTATGTCACCTTAACCTAACCTATGAACCTATGTCACCTTAACCTAACCTATGTCACCTTAACCTAACCTATGTCACCTTAACCTAACCTATGTCACCTTAACCTAACCTATGTCACCTTAACCTAACCTATGTCAACCTTAACCTAACCTATGTCACCTTAACCTAACCTATGTCACCTTAACCTAACCTATGTCACCTTAACCTAACCTATGTCACCTTAACCTAACCTGTGTTGCACCTTAACCTACCTCAATTTGCACCGCAATGTAACTCAATTTGCACCGCAATGTAACTCAATTTGCACCGCAATGTAACTCAATTTGCACCGCAATGTAACTCAATTTGCACCGCAATGTAACTCAATTTGCACCGCAATGTAACTCAATTTGCACCGCAATGTAACTCAATTTGCACCGCAATGTAACTCAATTTGCACCGCAATGTAACGCAATTTGCACCGCAATGTAACGCAATTTGCACCGCAATGTAACGCAATTTGCACCACAATGTAACGCAATTTGCACCGCAATGTAACGCAATTTGTACCGCAATCTACCCCCATGTTGTGCCTTAACCTAACCCACGTTGTGCCTTAACCTAACCCACGTTGTGCCTTAACCTAACCCACGTTGTGCCTTAACCTAACCCACGTTGTGGCTTAACCTAACCCACGTTGTGGCTTAACCTAACCCACGTTGTGGCTTAACCTAACCCACGTTGTGGCTTAACCTAACCCACGTTGTGGCTTAACCTAACCCACGTTGTGGCTTAACCTAACCCACGTTGTGGCTTAACCTAACCCACGTTGTGGCTTAACCTAACCCACGTTGTGGCTTAACCTAACCCACGTTGTGGCTTAACCTAACCCACGTTGTGGCTTAACCTAACCCACGTTGTGGCTTAACCTAACCCACGTTGTGGCTTAACCTAACCCACGTTGTGGCTTAACCTAACCCACGTTGTGGCTTAACCTAACCCACGTTGTGGCTTAACCTAACCCACGTTGTGGCTTAACCTAACCCACGTTGTGGCTTAACCTAACCCACGTTGTGGCTTAACCTAACCCACGTTGTGGCTTAACCTAACCCACGTTGTGGCTTAACCTAACCCACGTTGTGCCTTAACCTAACCCACGTTGTGCCTTAACCTAACCCACGTTGTGCCTTAACCTAACCCACGTTGTGCCTTAACCTAACCCACGTTGTGCCTTAACCTAACCCACGTTGTGGCTTAACCTAACCCACGTTGTGGCTTAACCTAACCCACGTTGTGCCTTAACCTAACCCACGTTTGTGCCTTAACCTAACCCACGTTGTGCCTTAACCTAACCCACGTTGTGCCTTAACCTAACCCACGTTGTGCCTTACCCTGCTCTGTAATTGGCATATGACACGTTACATTAATGTATTGTTGTCCAACCGCAACCGGCTCAGAATGTTGTGTACACAGCTATGTGTCATCTCCCCATAACAGCTGCATTGCAGTGTGGTACGCCATAGAGACGTGTGGGAGTAATGGACGCAGTGGATGCGATCAGCATGAGCCGTCTGTTCATGTAGTGGCGCGTGTATGCAGACGTAGTAGTCTCTTCTCACACAAATGTGATAGCACGGTGCCCCGCGTTCCACATCTGCGACATGCTACAGAGGCCGGTTGACAGTTGGTCGCGCAATGGAGATCGCATATGTACGGGGGCACCTTCCACGTGCCCTCTAGTCGGGCACATTTTGTTGCGTGGATGTGAGCGAATGTAGTGTGTCTTGACACCTGACAGGCAGGCATGCAATAATAGTTGACTTTGCAAACGGGGATGGACGTGTACGTTTACTGGTGACGTTACGCAAATGAACAACTGGTAACCCGTTGTGGTGCGGTTGATCTTGCTGGAGGTACATCTGTGAGGGCAACGATCGGTACAGCTACGAAGCGGTCCCCACCATACCAACGAACGTGAATGTGAATCTGGGTGTGAAGCGATACGCGGCTGTGGGTGGGTGGGACTGTCCCCGGCCGGTGAGGGGGGGCCGCCCGGCGTGCTGGCCGCGCGGTGCGTGGGCGCACGCGCTACAGCCGGCTGGTGGGGGCGCCCAGTGGCAGGCGCGCCGGCCGACGGACGCGGCAGGCGGCGCAGCTGCGCGCCGGGGCACCCTGCGCGCGGCGCCGTGCAGCCAAAGTGGGTCCTCGCGGACCCGGTGCGAAGCGCGGTGGACATCTGCAGTGTGCTGGTCCGATTGAGGACTGTGTGCGTTGAGGATGCGCCGCCGCCCGGCACTCGGCGCCGCGACGCCGTCTGCTGCTCGGTCGCCCCAGCGGTTCTCGCTGGTGGTTTGTATCGCAGTTGTGCGGACGTGTTGGCACGTGCGCTGTGCTGGGAGAGTTCGCTTCGGCACCCACGTGGGGCCTTTGCCCTTCTGTGGCGCTGGCGTTGGAGCTGCCGGTCACCGTAGGTGGCGCGTGTTGTCTCCCGCCGGCAATGCCACGACAGCACGCTCCCGGGCCTCTGTCGGCAGCGGCAAGCTCAGTTGGGAGCACGGGTGGTCGCACCTAAAGCGTCTACTCGCCTAACTCCGGGCGATTGCGCCTCTCTCGAACCCGACCAAGTACTTAGGACGGCGCTGCGCGCCGCCGGGACCTGAGAGGGTTTCGAGGTGTATTGTGCAGGGGAGCCCAGCCTCCTCCTGTTTGCAGAATAATTGAGCGGACGCTTGCGTGTTCGCGCGGGCCCCCGGGACACACTCCCGGGCGGCCGGCTGCTCAGCTCTAGTTGACGCAGCTCCCTGGTTGATCCTGCCAGTAGTCATATGCTTGTCTCAAAGATTAAGCCATGCATGTCTCAGTACAAGCCGCATTAAGGTGAAACCGCGAATGGCTCATTAAATCAGTTATGGTTTCCTTAGATCGTACCCACGTTACTTGGATAACTGTGGTAATTCTAGAGCTAATACATGCAAACAGAGTCCCGACCAGAGATGGAAGGGACGCTTTTATTAGATCAAAACCAATCGGTCGGCTCGTCCGGTCCGTTTGCCTTGGTGACTCTGAATAACTTTGGGCTGATCGCACGGTCCTCGTACCGGCGACGCATCTTTCAAATGTCTGCCTTATCAACTGTCGATGGTAGGTTCTGCGCCTACCATGGTTGTAACGGGGTAACGGGGAATCAGGTTCGATTCCGGAGAGGGAGCCTGAGAAACGGCTACCACATCCAAGGAAGGCAGCAGGCGCGCAAATTACCCACTCCCGGCACGGGGAGGTAGTGACGAAAAATAACGATACGGGACTCATCCGAGGCCCCGTAATCGGAATGAGTACACTTTAAATCCTTTAACGAGTATCTATTGGAGGGCAAGTCTGGTGCCAGCAGCCGCGGTAATTCCAGCTCCAATAGCGTATATTAAAGTTGTTGCGGTTAAAAAGGCTCGTAGTTGGATTTGTGTCCCACGCTGTTGGTTCACCGCCCGTCGGTGTTTAACTGGCATGTATCGTGGGACGTCCTGCCGGTGGGGCGAGCCGAAGGCGTGCGACCGCCTCGTGCGTGTTCGTGCGTCCCGAGGCGGACCCCGTTGAAATCCTACCAAGGTGCTCTTTATTGAGTGTCTGGGTGGGCCGGCACGTTTACTTTGAACAAATTAGAGTGCTTAAAGCAGGCAAGCCCGCCTGAATACTGTGTGCATGGAATAATGGAATAGGACCTCGGTTCTATTTTGTTGGTTTTCGGAACCCGAGGTAATGATTAATAGGGACAGGCGGGGGCATTCGTATTGCGACGTTAGAGGTGAAATTCTTGGATCGTCGCAAGACGAACAGAAGCGAAAGCATTTGCCAAGTATGTTTTCATTAATCAAGAACGAAGTTAGAGGTTCGAAGGCGATCAGATACCGCCCTAGTTCTAACCATAAACGATGCCAGCCAGCGATCCGCCGCAGTTCCTCCGATGACTCGGCGGGCAGCCTCCGGGAAACCAAAGCTTTTGGGTTCCGGGGGAAGTATGGTTGCAAAGCTGAAACTTAAAGGAATTGACGGAAGGGCACCACCAGGAGTGGAGCCTGCGGCTTAATTTGACTCAACACGGGAAACCTCACCAGGCCCGGACACCGGAAGGATTGACAGATTGATAGCTCTTTCTTGATTCGGTGGGTGGTGGTGCATGGCCGTTCTTAGTTGGTGGAGCGATTTGTCTGGTTAATTCCGATAACGAACGAGACTCTAGCCTGCTAACTAGTCGCGTGACATCCTTCGTGCTGTCAGCGATTACTTTTCTTCTTAGAGGGACAGGCGGCTTCTAGCCGCACGAGATTGAGCAATAACAGGTCTGTGATGCCCTTAGATGTTCTGGCCGCACGCGCGCTACACTGAAGGAATCAGCGTGTCTTCCTAGGCCGAAAGGTCGGGGTAACCCGCTGAACCTCCTTCGTGCTAGGGATTGGGCTTGCAATTGTTCCCCATGAACGAGGAATTCCAGTAAGCGCGAGTCATAAGCTCGCGTTGATTACGTCCCTGCCCTTTGTACACACCGCCCGTCGCTACTACCGATTGAATGATTTAGTGAGGTCTTCGGACTGGTACGCGGCATCGACTCTGTCGTTGCCGATGCTACCGGAAAGATGACCAAACTTGATCATTTAGAGGAAGTAAAAGTCGTAACAAGGTTTCCGTAGGTGAACCTGCGGAAGGATCATTACCGACTAGACTGCATGTCTTTCGATGTGCGTGTCGTGTCGCGCAACACGCTACCTGTACGGCAGCAGCCGTGCGCCGCGTGCGGAACCACGCGTGCCTCTCAAAACTAACGGAAATGTTGTGTGGTACGAGCGCTGAAGCTCTGGAGCGGCTGGCCTGCGGCACCTGGCGCCTCGCGCCGGTTTTGAATGACTTTCGCCCGAGTGCCTGTCCGCTCCGGTGTGGAGCCGTACGACGCCCATCGGCCGTGAGGCCGTTGGACACAGGAATGCTGGAACAGGGGCCGTCAAACGCCTCAGTCCCGCCTATGCAACTGTCTTGAAAGAGACAGTGGAAACTAAATGAAAAAGATCACCCAGGACGGTGGATCACTCGGCTCGTGGGTCGATGAAGAACGCAGCAAATTGCGCGTCGACATGTGAACTGCAGGACACATGAACATCGACGTTTCGAACGCACATTGCGGTCCATGGATTCCGTTCCCGGGCCACGTCTGGCTGAGGGTCGGCTACGTATACTGAAGCGCGCGGCGTTTGTCCCGCTTCGGAGACCTGGGAGTGTCGTGGCCGCCTGTGGGGCCGGCCGCGTCTCCTCAAACGTGCGATGCGCGCCCGTCGCCTGGCGGTTCGCATACCGGTACTTTCTCGGTAGCGTGCACAGCCGGCTGGCGGTGTGGCGTGCGACACCTCGTACAACGACCTCAGAGCAGGCGAGACTACCCGCTGAATTTAAGCATATTACTAAGCGGAGGAAAAGAAACTAACAAGGATTCCCCCAGTAGCGGCGAGCGAACAGGGAAGAGTCCAGCACCGAACCCCGCAGGCTGCCGCCTGTCGTGGCATGTGGTGTTTGGGAGGGTCCACTACCCCGACGCCTCGCGCCGAGCCCAAGTCCAACTTGAATGAGGCCACGGCCCGTAGAGGGTGCCAGGCCCGTAGCGGCCGGTGCGAGCGTCGGCGGGACCTCTCCTTCGAGTCGGGTTGCTTGAGAGTGCAGCTCCAAGTGGGTGGTAAACTCCATCTGAGACTAAATATGACCACGAGACCGATAGCGAACAAGTACCGTGAGGGAAAGTTGAAAAGAACTTTGAAGAGAGAGTTCAAAAGTACGTGAAACCGTTCTGGGGTAAACGTGAGAAGTCCGAAAGGTCGAACGGGTGAGATTCACGCCCATCCGGCCACTGGCTCCCGCCCTCGGCAGATGGGGCCGGCCGCCCGCGCGGAGCAATCCGCGGCGGGGTCGTGTCCGGTTGCCTTTCCACTCGCCGCGGGGTGGGGCCGTTCCGGTGTGCGGTGGGCCGCACTTCTCCCCTAGTAGGACGTCGCGACCCGCTGGGTGCCGGCCTACGGCCCGGGTGCGCAGCCTGTCCTTCCGCGGGCCTCGGTTCGCGTCTGTTGGGCAGAGCCCCGGTGTCCTGGCTGGCTGCTCGGCGGTATATCTGGAGGAGTCGATTCGCCCCTTTGGGCGCTCGGGCTCCCGGCAAGCGCGCGCGGTTCTTCCCGGATGACGGACCTACCTGGCCCGGCCCCGGACCCGCGCCGCTGTTGGCTCGGGATGCTCTCGGGCGGAATAATCGCTCCCGTCAGCGGCGCTTCAGCTTTGGACAATTTCACGACCCGTCTTGAAACACGGACCAAGGAGTCTAACATGTGCGCGAGTCATTGGGCTGTACGAAACCTAAAGGCGTAATGAAAGTGAAGGTCTCGCCTTGCGCGGGCCGAGGGAGGATGGGGCTTCCCCGCCCTTCACGGGGCGGCGGCCTCCGCACTCCCGGGGCGTCTCGTCCTCATTGCGAGGTGAGGCGCACCTAGAGCGTACACGTTGGGACCCGAAAGATGGTGAACTATGCCTGGCCAGGACGAAGTCAGGGGAAACCCTGATGGAGGTCCGTAGCGATTCTGACGTGCAAATCGATCGTCGGAGCTGGGTATAGGGGCGAAAGACTAATCGAACCATCTAGTAGCTGGTTCCCTCCGAAGTTTCCCTCAGGATAGCTGGTGCTCGTACGAGTCTCATCCGGTAAAGCGAATGATTAGAGGCCTTGGG
>NW_026046090.1:32500-35000 GCF_023864275.1 Schistocerca cancellata
CCACAGACACGGCTCGCCCCCCCCTCTCACTGGCGGAAAGCGCATCCCGACGTGACATAACTCCTTTGACACACTGACGCTGCCTCGGGCATCCACGTCCTACGGTCGATATCAACGAACCTCACCCCCCCCCCCCCCCACAACACGCCATCCCATACCACATTGTGTACCGTACCCAAACCTAACGTGTACTGTACTACAACGCAATGTGTACCATAACACAACCCAGTTTGTACCTTAACCTAACCTATGTCACCTTAACCTAACCTATGTCACCTTAACCTAACCTATGTCACCTTAACCTAACCTATGTCACCTTAACCTAACCTATGTCACCTTAACCTAACCTATGTCACCTTAACCTAACCTATGTCACCTTAACCTAACCTATGTCACCTTAACCTAACCTATGTCACCTTAACCTAACTATGTCACCTTAACCTAACCTATGTCACCTTAACCTAACCTGTGTTGCACCTTAACCTACCTCAATTTGCACCGCAATGTAACTCAATTTGCACCGCAATGTAACTCAATTTGCACCGCAATGTAACTCAATTTGCACCGCAATGTAACTCAATTTGCACCGCAATGTAACTCAATTTGCACCGCAATGTAACTCAATTTGCACCGCAATGTAACTCAATTTGCACCGCAATGTAACTCAATTTGCACCGCAATGTAACGCAATTTGCACCGCAATGTAACGCAATTTGCACCGCAATGTACGCAATTTGCACCACAATGTAACGCAATTTGCACCGCAATGTAACGCAATTTGTACCGCAATCTACCCCCATGTTGTGCCTTAACCTAACCCACGTTGTGCCTTAACCTAACCCACGTTGTGCCTTAACCTAACCCACGTTGTGCCTTAACCTAACCCACGTTGTGGCTTAACCTAACCCACGTTGTGGCTTAACCTAACCCACGTTGTGGCTTAACCTAACCCACGTTGTGGCTTAACCTAACCCACGTTGTGGCTTAACCTAACCCACGTTGTGGCTTAACCTAACCCACGTTGTGGCTTAACCTAACCCACGTTGTGGCTTAACCTAACCCACGTTGTGGCTTAACCTAACCCACGTTGTGGCTTAACCTAACCCACGTTGTGGCTTAACCTAACCCACGTTGTGGCTTAACCTAACCCACGTTGTGGCTTAACCTAACCCACGTTGTGGCTTAACCTAACCCACGTTGTGGCTTAACCTAACCCACGTTGTGGCTTAACCTAACCCACGTTGTGGCTTAACCTAACCCACGTTGTGGCTTAACCTAACCCACGTTGTGGCTTAACCTAACCCACGTTGTGGCTTAACCTAACCCACGTTGTGGCTTAACCTAACCCACGTTGTGCCTTAACCTAACCCACGTTGTGCCTTAACCTAACCCACGTTGTGCCTTAACCTAACCCACGTTGTGCCTTAACCTAACCCACGTTGTGCCTTAACCTAACCCACGTTGTGGCTTAACCTAACCCACGTTGTGGCTTAACCTAACCCACGTTGTGCCTTAACCTAACCCACGTTGTGCCTTACCTAACCCACGTTGTGCCTTAACCTAACCCACGTTGTGCCTTAACCTAACCCACGTTGTGCCTTACCCTGCTCTGTAATTGGCATATGACACGTTACATTAATGTATTGTTGTCCAACCGCACCGGCTCAGAATGTTGTGTACACAGCTATGTGTCATCTCCCCATAACAGCTGCATTGCAGTGTGGTACGCCATAGAGACGTGTGGGAGTAATGGACGCAGTGGATGGCGATCAGCATGAGCCGTCTGTTCATGTAGTGGCGCGTGTATGCAGACGTAGTAGTCTCTTCTCACACAATGTGATAGCACGGTGCCCCGCGTTCCACATCTGCGACATGCTACAGAGGCCGGTTGACAGTTGGTCGCGCAATGGAGATCGCATATGTACGGGGGGCACCTTCCACGTGCCCTCTAGTCGGGCACATTTTGTTGCGTGGATGTGAGCGAATGTAGTGTGTCTTGACACCTGACAGGCAGCATGCAATAATAGTTGACTTTGCAAACGGGGATGGACGTGTACGTTTACTGGTGACGTTACGCAAATGAACAACTGGTAACCCGTTGTGGTGCGGTTGATCTTGCTGGAGGTACATCTGTGAGGGCAACGATCGGTACAGCTACGAAGCGGTCCCCACCATACCAACGAACGTGAATGTGAATCTGGGTGTGAAGCGATACGCGGCTGTGGGTGGGTGGGACTGTCCCCGGCCGGTGAGGGGGGGCCCGCCCGGCGTGCTGGCCGCGCGGTGCGTGGGCGCACGCGCTACAGCCGGCTGGTGGGGGCGCCCAGTGGCAGGCGCGCCGGCCGACGGACGCGGCAGGCGGCGCAGCTGCGCGCCGGGGCACCCTGCGCGCGGCGCCGTGCAGCCAAAGTGGGTCCTCGCGGACCGGTGCGAAGCGCGGTGGACATCTGCAGTGTGCTGGTCCGATTGAGGACTGTGTGCGTTGAGGATGCGCCGCCGC
>NW_026046091.1:0-2500 GCF_023864275.1 Schistocerca cancellata
ACAGTCCTCAATCGGACCAGCACACTGCAGATGTCCACCGCGCTTCGCACCGGGCCGGCGAGGACCCACTTTGGCTGCACGGCGCCGCGCGCAGGGTGCCCCGGCGCGCAGCTGCGCCGCCTGCCGCGTCCGTCGGCCGGCGCGCCTGCCACTGGGCGCCCCCACCAGCCGGCTGTAGCGCGTGCGCCCACGCACCGCGCGGCCAGCACGCCGGGCGGCCCCCCCCCTCACCGGCCGGGGACAGTCCCACCCACCCACAGCCGCGTATCGCTTCACACCCAGATCCACATTCACGTTCATTGGTGTGGTGGGTATCGCTGACACAACCGCGTCATAGCTGTACCGATCGTTGCCCTCACAGATGTACCTCCAGCAAGATCAACCGCACCACAACGGGTTACCAGTTGTTCATTTGCGTAACGTCACCAGTAAACGTACACGTCCACGTCCATCCCCGTTTGCAAAGTCAACTATTATTGCATGCCTGCCTGTCAGGTGTCAAGACACACTACATCCGCTCACATCCACGCAACAAAATGTGCCCGACTAGAGGGCACGTGGAAGGTGCCCCCGTACGTATGCGATGTCCATTGCGCGACGAACTGTCAACCGGCCTCTGTAGCATGTCGCAGATGTGGAACGCGGGACACCGTGCTATCACATTGTGTGAGAAGAGACTACTATGTCTGCATACACGCGCCACTACATGAACAGACGGCTCATGCTGATCGCCATCCACTGCGTCCATTACTCCCACACGTCTCTATGGCGTACCACACTGCAATACAGCTGTTATGGGGAGATGACACGTAGCTGTGTACACAACATTCTGAGCGGGTTGCGGTTGGACAACAATACATTAATGTAACGTGTCATATGCCATTTACAGAGCAGGTTAAGGCACAACGTGGGTTAGGTTAAGGCACAACGTGGGTTATGTTAAGGCACAACGTGGGTTATGTTAAGGCACAACGTGGGTTAGGTTAAGGCACAACGTGGGTTAGGTTAAGGCACAACGTGGGGTAGATTGCGGCACAACTTGGGGTAGATTGCGGCACAACTTGGGGTAGATTGCGGCACAACTTGGGGTAGATTGCGGCACAACTTGGGGTAGATTGCGGCACAACTTGGGGTAGATTGCGGCACAACTTGGGGTAGATTGCGGTACAACTTGGGGTAGATTGCGGTACAACTTGGGGTAGATTGCGGTACAACTTGGGGTAGATTGCGGTACAACTTGGGGTAGATTGCGGTACAACTTGGGGTAGATTGCGGTACAACTTGGGGTAGATTGCGGTACAACTTGGGGTAGATTGCGGTACAACTTGGGGTAGATTGCGGTACAACTTGGGGTAGATTGCGGTACAACTTGGGGTAGATTGCGGTACAACTTGGGGTAGATTGCGGTACAAATTGCATTACATTGCGGTGCAAATTGCGTTACATTGCGGTGCAAATTGCGTTAGGTTAAGGTGCAACACAGGTTAGGTTAAGGTGCAACACAGGTTAGGTTAAGGTGCAACACAGGTTAGGTTAAGGTGCAACAGAGGTTAGGTTAAGGCGACATAGGTTAGGTTAAGGTGCAAGATGGGTTAGGTTAAGGTGACATAGGTTAGGTTAAGGTGACATAGGTTAGGTTAAGGTGACATAGGTTAGGTTAAGGTGACATAGGTTAGGTTAAGGTGACATAGGTTAGGTTAAGGTGACATAGGTTAGGTTAAGGTGACATAGGTTAGGTTAAGGTACAAACTGGGTTGTGTTTTGGTACACATTGCGTTGTAGTACAGTACACGTTAGGTTTGGGTACGGTACACATTGTGGTATGGGATGGCGTGTTGGTGGGGGGGGGGGGGGGGGCGGGGCGAGGTTCGTTCATATTGACCGTAGGAAGTGGATGCCCGAGGCAGCGTCAGTGTGTCAAAGGAGGTATGTCACGTTGGGATGCGCTTTTCGGTAGTGAGAGGGGGCGCGCCGTGTCCGAGGTTGCGGCAGACCTGTGTGTTTCATTCCTGCCAGTGTGTTTGTTCTGTAAGACGAGGCAGTGTGGTGATGTTGGGTGCACCCCTGTGTGGGACATGTGTGGGTGTTGGTGGCTTATCTGAGCAATTGTGGTTGTCGGACGAGTGGGATATTCTGTTTTATGATTGGACCTCGTGGCCTGGTTATCATAGTCTGGTTGGTGTACTGTGGCGGATAGGATGCACCGGACGTTGGTCCATGGTGGTGCTTAATTATTGCATCTGTGTCTGTTACAGGCAGAGAGTAGTGTGTGATAGAGTGTGTGGGTGACGTGTGGTTCCTTTTGTTTGCACAGACGTTCAGCATGTATAGGGGCATTTGCGTATTTGATCTATCTATGTGGGCCTGCATAGTTTACTGAGCAGTGCTGCGAGGTGACTGAACTACGAGCGACGTACTCATTTACAGCGGAATGGTTGCCTTCTACCAAAGATGGCGTATCGACTCTACGACAGCGTTGGCACCGCAGGAAGCGGTGTCG
>NW_026046091.1:10000-15000 GCF_023864275.1 Schistocerca cancellata
ACGATCCAAGAATTTCACCTCTAACGTCGCAATACGAATGCCCCCGCCTGTCCCTATTAATCATTACCTCGGGTTCCGAAAACCAACAAAATAGAACCGAGGTCCTATTCCATTATTCCATGCACACAGTATTCAGGCGGGCTTGCCTGCTTTAAGCACTCTAATTTGTTCAAAGTAAACGTGCCGGCCCACCCAGACACTCAATAAAGAGCACCTTGGTAGGATTTCAACGGGGTCCGCCTCGGGACGCACGAACACGCACGAGGCGGTCGCACGCCTTCGGCTCGCCCCACCGGCAGGACGTCCCACGATACATGCCAGTTAAACACCGACGGGCGGTGAACCAACAGCGTGGGACACAAATCCAACTACGAGCTTTTTAACCGCAACAACTTTAATATACGCTATTGGAGCTGGAATTACCGCGGCTGCTGGCACCAGACTTGCCCTCCAATAGATACTCGTTAAAGGATTTAAAGTGTACTCATTCCGATTACGGGGCCTCGGATGAGTCCCGTATCGTTATTTTTCGTCACTACCTCCCCGTGCCGGGAGTGGGTAATTTGCGCGCCTGCTGCCTTCCTTGGATGTGGTAGCCGTTTCTCAGGCTCCCTCTCCGGAATCGAACCCTGATTCCCCGTTACCCGTTACAACCATGGTAGGCGCAGAACCTACCATCGACAGTTGATAAGGCAGACATTTGAAAGATGCGTCGCCGGTACGAGGACCGTGCGATCAGCCCAAAGTTATTCAGAGTCACCAAGGCAAACGGACCGGACGAGCCGACCGATTGGTTTTGATCTAATAAAAGCGTCCCTTCCATCTCTGGTCGGGACTCTGTTTGCATGTATTAGCTCTAGAATTACCACAGTTATCCAAGTAACGTGGGTACGATCTAAGGAACCATAACTGATTTAATGAGCCATTCGCGGTTTCACCTTAATGCGGCTTGTACTGAGACATGCATGGCTTAATCTTTGAGACAAGCATATGACTACTGGCAGGATCAACCAGGGAGCTGCGTCAACTAGAGCTGAGCAGCCGGCCGCCCGGGAGTGTGTCCCGGGGGCCCGCGCGAACACGCAAGCGTCCGCTCAATTATTCTGCAAACAGGAGGAGGCTGAGCTCCCCTGCACAATACACCTCGAAACCCTCTCAGGTCCCGGCGGCGCGCAGCGCCGTCCTAAGTACTTGGTCGGGTTCGAGAGAGGCGCAATCGCCCGGAGTTAGGCGAGTAGACGCTTTAGGTGCGACCACCCGTGCTCCCAACTGAGCTTGCCGCTGCCGACAGAGGCCCGGGAGCGTGCTGTCGTGGCATTGCCGGCGGGAGACAACACGCGCCACCTACGGTGACCGGCAGCTCCAACGCCAGCGCCACAGAAGGGCAAAGGCCCCACGTGGGTGCCGAAGCGAACTCTCCCAGCACAGCGCACGTGCCAACACGTCTGCACAACTGCGATACAAACCACCAGCGAGAACCGCTGGGGCGACCGAGCAGCAGACGGCGTCGCGGCGCCGAGTGCCGGGCGGCGGCGCATCCTCAACGCACACAGTCCTCAATCGGACCAGCACACTGCAGATGTCCACCGCGCTTCGCACCGGGCCGGCGAGGACCCACTTTGGCTGCACGGCGCCGCGCGCAGGGTGCCCCGGCGCGCAGCTGCGCCGCCTGCCGCGTCCGTCGGCCGGCGCGCCTGCCACTGGGCGCCCCCACCAGCCGGCTGTAGCGCGTGCGCCCACGCACCGCGCGGCCAGCACGCCGGGCGGCCCCCCCCTCACCGGCCGGGGACAGTCCCACCCACCCACAGCCGCGTATCGCTTCACACCCAGATCCACATTCACGTTCATTGGTGTGGTGGGTATCGCTGACACAACCGCGTCATAGCTGTACCGATCGTTGCCCTCACAGATGTACCTCCAGCAAGATCAACCGCACCACAACGGGTTACCAGTTGTTCATTTGCGTAACGTCACCAGTAAACGTACACGTCCACGTCCATCCCCGTTTGCAAAGTCAACTATTATTGCATGCCTGCCTGTCAGGTGTCAAGACACACTACATCCGCTCACATCCACGCAACAAAATGTGCCCGACTAGAGGGCACGTGGAAGGTGCCCCCGTACGTATGCGATGTCCATTGCGCGACGAACTGTCAACCGGCCTCTGTAGCATGTCGCAGATGTGGAACGCGGGACACCGTGCTATCACATTGTGTGAGAAGAGACTACTATGTCTGCATACACGCGCCACTACATGAACAGACGGCTCATGCTGATCGCCATCCACTGCGTCCATTACTCCCACACGTCTCTATGGCGTACCACACTGCAATACAGCTGTTATGGGGAGATGACACGTAGCTGTGTACACAACATTCTGAGCGGGTTGCGGTTGGACAACAATACATTAATGTAACGTGTCATATGCCATTTACAGAGCAGGTTAAGGCACAACGTGGGTTAGGTTAAGGCACAACGTGGGTTATGTTAAGGCACAACGTGGGTTATGTTAAGGCACAACGTGGGTTAGGTTAAGGCACAACGTGGGTTAGGTTAAGGCACAACGTGGGGTAGATTGCGGCACAACTTGGGGTAGATTGCGGCACAACTTGGGGTAGATTGCGGCACAACTTGGGGTAGATTGCGGCACAACTTGGGGTAGATTGCGGCACAACTTGGGGTAGATTGCGGCACAACTTGGGGTAGATTGCGGTACAACTTGGGGTAGATTGCGGTACAACTTGGGGTAGATTGCGGTACAACTTGGGGTAGATTGCGGTACAACTTGGGGTAGATTGCGGTACAACTTGGGGTAGATTGCGGTACAACTTGGGGTAGATTGCGGTACAACTTGGGGTAGATTGCGGTACAACTTGGGGTAGATTGCGGTACAACTTGGGGTAGATTGCGGTACAACTTGGGGTAGATTGCGGTACAACTTGGGGTAGATTGCGGTACAAATTGCATTACATTGCGGTGCAAATTGCGTTACATTGCGGTGCAAATTGCGTTAGGTTAAGGTGCAACACAGGTTAGGTTAAGGTGCAACACAGGTTAGGTTAAGGTGCAACACAGGTTAGGTTAAGGTGCAACAGAGGTTAGGTTAAGGCGACATAGGTTAGGTTAAGGTGCAAGATGGGTTAGGTTAAGGTGACATAGGTTAGGTTAAGGTGACATAGGTTAGGTTAAGGTGACATAGGTTAGGTTAAGGTGACATAGGTTAGGTTAAGGTGACATAGGTTAGGTTAAGGTGACATAGGTTAGGTTAAGGTGACATAGGTTAGGTTAAGGTACAAACTGGGTTGTGTTTTGGTACACATTGCGTTGTAGTACAGTACACGTTAGGTTTGGGTACGGTACACATTGTGGTATGGGATGGCGTGTTGGTGGGGGGGGGGGGGGGGGGGCGGGGCGAGGTTCGTTCATATTGACCGTAGGAAGTGGATGCCCGAGGCAGCGTCAGTGTGTCAAAGGAGGTATGTCACGTTGGGATGCGCTTTTCGGTAGTGAGAGGGGGCGCGCCGTGTCCGAGGTTGCGGCAGACCTGTGTGTTTCATTCCTGCCAGTGTGTTTGTTCTGTAAGACGAGGCAGTGTGGTGATGTTGGGTGCACCCCTGTGTGGGACATGTGTGGGTGTTGGTGGCTTATCTGAGCAATTGTGGTTGTCGGACGAGTGGGATATTCTGTTTTATGATTGGACCTCGTGGCCTGGTTATCATAGTCTGGTTGGTGTACTGTGGCGGATAGGATGCACCGGACGTTGGTCCATGGTGGTGCTTAATTATTGCATCTGTGTCTGTTACAGGCAGAGAGTAGTGTGTGATAGAGTGTGTGGGTGACGTGTGGTTCCTTTTGTTTGCACAGACGTTCAGCATGTATAGGGGCATTTGCGTATTTGATCTATCTATGTGGGCCTGCATAGTTTACTGAGCAGTGCTGCGAGGTGACTGAACTACGAGCGACGTACTCATTTACAGCGGAATGGTTGCCTTCTACCAAAGATGGCGTATCGACTCTACGACAGCGTTGGCACCGCAGGAAGCGGTGTCGTAAAATGGCCCCCACACCGTCATCGTTGTGCGGGGTAGTGACCGTCTATATTGTGAGAGGAGTCCTGTTTGCCACTGGGCGTGGGGTCTCGCGTCCTGCGGTTCAGTGCCCCCAGGGAAGCGCGCGGACGTGGTGCTGCTGCTGCTGTAGCAAGCGAGCTACTTAGAGCATGTATAGGGACAGCGGGAATATGGCATATTGGATATAACTCTTCATGAAACGCATGATATAGGGGTGGATTGCACGTTACGAGTGCGGGAAGAGTCCGCCGTTCATCCGCTGGAGTTGCGATTTGGGCGGTTGGGGTGGGGCACTTGCGGGTGCGGGTGCGAGTGGAGTGGAGCGGAGCGATGATCGGTCGACGACTTCGTGCGGCGCAGGCACTGGCGTTGGGGCTCCTGTGGTGGACAGATGATGCAGGCTTTGTGGGTGGCGTCGGAAAATGGGCACTGTGGGCCCTAGCGATGTCGTCGTCGGCTTGTCGTCTCATAGATGGCAGTATCGTCGGTGCAGCAGGCCATGTTGCGGGAGACCTGCAGATGGCGGTATTTTTGGTGGTGCGCTCGACATGGTGGACGTAGTGTCGTCCGATTCGCGTAGATGGAGCTATTGCATGTGGTTTCGTCACATTGTCATAGATGGCGGTGCCGTGTTTTGGAGGTATGGTTGGCGTAGTTTCGTTCGATTCCTGTAGATGGAGGTGTCGTTTCTGGGCCGGATGGCAATGTAGTTTGGTCACATTCCCATAGATGGCTGTGTTGCGCCTGTGGGCGGCGGTGTCACCATCGTCCCATAGAGGTCGGCATGGTGTCTTCACGAAATAAGACGCCTGGGTATCCCACAGATGGCGGTATGGTCTGTTTATTGTGGACGTTGCCGTCGTCGGGACCAGAGGGCGTGCGCGAACCGTTGACCATGCGTTATTCACGGAAGAACACGTCGTACTATTT
>NW_026046091.1:22500-25000 GCF_023864275.1 Schistocerca cancellata
TGTACTGAGACATGCATGGCTTAATCTTTGAGACAAGCATATGACTACTGGCAGGATCAACCAGGGAGCTGCGTCAACTAGAGCTGAGCAGCCGGCCGCCCGGGAGTGTGTCCCGGGGGCCCGCGCGAACACGCAAGCGTCCGCTCAATTATTCTGCAAACAGGAGGAGGCTGAGCTCCCCTGCACAATACACCTCGAAACCCTCTCAGGTCCCGGCGGCGCGCAGCGCCGTCCTAAGTACTTGGTCGGGTTCGAGAGAGGCGCAATCGCCCGGAGTTAGGCGAGTAGACGCTTTAGGTGCGACCACCCGTGCTCCCAACTGAGCTTGCCGCTGCCGACAGAGGCCCGGGAGCGTGCTGTCGTGGCATTGCCGGCGGGAGACAACACGCGCCACCTACGGTGACCGGCAGCTCCAACGCCAGCGCCACAGAAGGGCAAAGGCCCCACGTGGGTGCCGAAGCGAACTCTCCCAGCACAGCGCACGTGCCAACACGTCTGCACAACTGCGATACAAACCACCAGCGAGAACCGCTGGGGCGACCGAGCAGCAGACGGCGTCGCGGCGCCGAGTGCCGGGCGGCGGCGCATCCTCAACGCACACAGTCCTCAATCGGACCAGCACACTGCAGATGTCCACCGCGCTTCGCACCGGGCCGGCGAGGACCCACTTTGGCTGCACGGCGCCGCGCGCAGGGTGCCCCGGCGCGCAGCTGCGCCGCCTGCCGCGTCCGTCGGCCGGCGCGCCTGCCACTGGGCGCCCCCACCAGCCGGCTGTAGCGCGTGCGCCCACGCACCGCGCGGCCAGCACGCCGGGCGGCCCCCCCCCTCACCGGCCGGGGACAGTCCCACCCACCCACAGCCGCGTATCGCTTCACACCCAGATCCACATTCACGTTCATTGGTGTGGTGGGTATCGCTGACACAACCGCGTCATAGCTGTACCGATCGTTGCCCTCACAGATGTACCTCCAGCAAGATCAACCGCACCACAACGGGTTACCAGTTGTTCATTTGCGTAACGTCACCAGTAAACGTACACGTCCACGTCCATCCCCGTTTGCAAAGTCAACTATTATTGCATGCCTGCCTGTCAGGTGTCAAGACACACTACATCCGCTCACATCCACGCAACAAAATGTGCCCGACTAGAGGGCACGTGGAAGGTGCCCCCGTACGTATGCGATGTCCATTGCGCGACGAACTGTCAACCGGCCTCTGTAGCATGTCGCAGATGTGGAACGCGGGACACCGTGCTATCACATTGTGTGAGAAGAGACTACTATGTCTGCATACACGCGCCACTACATGAACAGACGGCTCATGCTGATCGCCATCCACTGCGTCCATTACTCCCACACGTCTCTATGGCGTACCACACTGCAATACAGCTGTTATGGGGAGATGACACGTAGCTGTGTACACAACATTCTGAGCGGGTTGCGGTTGGACAACAATACATTAATGTAACGTGTCATATGCCATTTACAGAGCAGGTTAAGGCACAACGTGGGTTAGGTTAAGGCACAACGTGGGTTATGTTAAGGCACAACGTGGGTTATGTTAAGGCACAACGTGGGTTAGGTTAAGGCACAACGTGGGTTAGGTTAAGGCACAACGTGGGGTAGATTGCGGCACAACTTGGGGTAGATTGCGGCACAACTTGGGGTAGATTGCGGCACAACTTGGGGTAGATTGCGGCACAACTTGGGGTAGATTGCGGCACAACTTGGGGTAGATTGCGGCACAACTTGGGGTAGATTGCGGTACAACTTGGGGTAGATTGCGGTACAACTTGGGGTAGATTGCGGTACAACTTGGGGTAGATTGCGGTACAACTTGGGGTAGATTGCGGTACAACTTGGGGTAGATTGCGGTACAACTTGGGGTAGATTGCGGTACAACTTGGGGTAGATTGCGGTACAACTTGGGGTAGATTGCGGTACAACTTGGGGTAGATTGCGGTACAACTTGGGGTAGATTGCGGTACAACTTGGGGTAGATTGCGGTACAAATTGCATTACATTGCGGTGCAAATTGCGTTACATTGCGGTGCAAATTGCGTTAGGTTAAGGTGCAACACAGGTTAGGTTAAGGTGCAACACAGGTTAGGTTAAGGTGCAACACAGGTTAGGTTAAGGTGCAACAGAGGTTAGGTTAAGGCGACATAGGTTAGGTTAAGGTGCAAGATGGGTTAGGTTAAGGTGACATAGGTTAGGTTAAGGTGACATAGGTTAGGTTAAGGTGACATAGGTTAGGTTAAGGTGACATAGGTTAGGTTAAGGTGACATAGGTTAGGTTAAGGTGACATAGGTTAGGTTAAGGTGACATAGGTTAGGTTAAGGTACAAACTGGGTTGTGTTTTGGTACACATTGCGTTGTAGTACAGTACACGTTAGGTTTGGGTACGGTACACATTGTGGTATGGGATGGCGTGTTGGTGGGGGGGGGGGGGGGGGCGGGGCGAGGTTCGTTCATATTGACCGTAGGAAGTGGATGCCCG
>NW_026046091.1:32500-38149 GCF_023864275.1 Schistocerca cancellata
CGACCTTTCGGCCTAGGAAGACACGCTGATTCCTTCAGTGTAGCGCGCGTGCGGCCCAGAACATCTAAGGGCATCACAGACCTGTTATTGCTCAATCTCGTGCGGCTAGAAGCCGCCTGTCCCTCTAAGAAGAAAAGTAATCGCTGACAGCACGAAGGATGTCACGCGACTAGTTAGCAGGCTAGAGTCTCGTTCGTTATCGGAATTAACCAGACAAATCGCTCCACCAACTAAGAACGGCCATGCACCACCACCCACCGAATCAAGAAAGAGCTATCAATCTGTCAATCCTTCCGGTGTCCGGGCCTGGTGAGGTTTCCCGTGTTGAGTCCAAATTAAGCCGCAGGCTCCACTCCTGGTGGTGCCCTTCCGTCAATTCCTTTAAGTTTCAGCTTTGCAACCATACTTCCCCCGGAACCCAAAAGCTTTGGTTTCCCGGAGGCTGCCCGCCGAGTCATCGGAGGAACTGCGGCGGATCGCTGGCTGGCATCGTTTATGGTTAGAACTAGGGCGGTATCTGATCGCCTTCGAACCTCTAACTTTCGTTCTTGATTAATGAAAACATACTTGGCAAATGCTTTCGCTTCTGTTCGTCTTGCGACGATCCAAGAATTTCACCTCTAACGTCGCAATACGAATGCCCCCGCCTGTCCCTATTAATCATTACCTCGGGTTCCGAAAACCAACAAAATAGAACCGAGGTCCTATTCCATTATTCCATGCACACAGTATTCAGGCGGGCTTGCCTGCTTTAAGCACTCTAATTTGTTCAAAGTAAACGTGCCGGCCCACCCAGACACTCAATAAAGAGCACCTTGGTAGGATTTCAACGGGGGTCCGCCTCGGGACGCACGAACACGCACGAGCGGTCGCACGCCTTCGGCTCGCCCCACCGGCAGGACGTCCCACGATACATGCCAGTTAAACACCGACGGGCGGTGAACCAACAGCGTGGGACACAAATCCAACTACGAGCTTTTTAACCGCAACAACTTTAATATACGCTATTGGAGCTGGAATTACCGCGGCTGCTGGCACCAGACTTGCCCTCCAATAGATACTCGTTAAAGGATTTAAAGTGTACTCATTCCGATTACGGGGCCTCGGATGAGTCCCGTATCGTTATTTTTCGTCACTACCTCCCCGTGCCGGGAGTGGGTAATTTGCGCGCCTGCTGCCTTCCTTGGATGTGGTAGCCGTTTCTCAGGCTCCCTCTCCGGAATCGAACCCTGATTCCCCGTTACCCGTTACAACCATGGTAGGCGCAGAACCTACCATCGACAGTGATAAGGCAGACATTTGAAAGATGCGTCGCCGGTACGAGGACCGTGCGATCAGCCCAAAGTTATTCAGAGTCACCAAGGCAAACGGACCGGACGAGCCGACCGATTGGTTTTGATCTAATAAAAGCGTCCCTTCCATCTCTGGTCGGGACTCTGTTTGCATGTATTAGCTCTAGAATTACCACAGTTATCCAAGTAACGTGGGTACGATCTAAGGAACCATAACTGATTTAATGAGCCATTCGCGGTTTCACCTTAATGCGGCTTGTACTGAGACATGCATGGCTTAATCTTTGAGACAAGCATATGACTACTGGCAGGATCAACCAGGGAGCTGCGTCAACTAGAGCTGAGCAGCCGGCCGCCCGGGAGTGTGTCCCGGGGGCCCGCGCGAACACGCAAGCGTCCGCTCAATTATTCTGCAAACAGGAGGAGGCTGAGCTCCCCTGCACAATACACCTCGAAACCCTCTCAGGTCCCGGCGGCGCGCAGCGCCGTCCTAAGTACTTGGTCGGGTTCGAGAGAGGCGCAATCGCCCGGAGTTAGGCGAGTAGACGCTTTAGGTGCGACCACCCGTGCTCCCAACTGAGCTTGCCGCTGCCGACAGAGGCCCGGGAGCGTGCTGTCGTGGCATTGCCGGCGGGAGACAACACGCGCCACCTACGGTGACCGGCAGCTCCAACGCCAGCGCCACAGAAGGGCAAAGGCCCCACGTGGGTGCCGAAGCGAACTCTCCCAGCACAGCGCACGTGCCAACACGTCTGCACAACTGCGATACAAACCACCAGCGAGAACCGCTGGGGCGACCGAGCAGCAGACGGCGTCGCGGCGCCGAGTGCCGGGCGGCGGCGCATCCTCAACGCACACAGTCCTCAATCGGACCAGCACACTGCAGATGTCCACCGCGCTTCGCACCGGGCCGGCGAGGACCCACTTTGGCTGCACGGCGCCGCGCGCAGGGTGCCCCGGCGCGCAGCTGCGCCGCCTGCCGCGTCCGTCGGCCGGCGCGCCTGCCACTGGGCGCCCCCACCAGCCGGCTGTAGCGCGTGCGCCCACGCACCGCGCGGCCAGCACGCCGGGCGGCCCCCCCTCACCGGCCGGGGACAGTCCCACCCACCCACAGCCGCGTATCGCTTCACACCCAGATCCACATTCACGTTCATTGGTGTGGTGGGTATCGCTGACACAACCGCGTCATAGCTGTACCGATCGTTGCCCTCACAGATGTACCTCCAGCAAGATCAACCGCACCACAACGGGTTACCAGTTGTTCATTTGCGTAACGTCACCAGTAAACGTTACACGTCCACGTCCATCCCCGTTTGCAAAGTCAACTATTATTGCATGCCTGCCTGTCAGGTGTCAAGACACACTACATCCGCTCACATCCACGCAACAAAATGTGCCCGACTAGAGGGCACGTGGGAAGGTGCCCCCGTACGTATGCGATGTCCATTGCGCGACGAACTGTCAACCAGCCTCTGTAGCATGTCGCAGATGTGGAACGCGGGACACCGTGCTATCACATTGTGTGAGAAGAGACTACTATGTCTGCATACACGCGCCACTACATGAACAGACGGCTCATGCTGATCGCCATCCACTGCGTCCATTACTCCCACACGTCTCTATGGCGTACCACACTGCAATACAGCTGTTATGGGGAGATGACACGTAGCTGTGTACACAACATTCTGAGCGGGTTGCGGTTGGACAACAATACATTAATGTAACGTGTCATATGCCATTTACAGAGCAGGTTAAGGCACAACGTGGGTTAGGTTAAGGCACAACGTGGGTTATGTTAAGGCACAACGTGGGTTATGTTAAGGCACAACGTGGGTTAGGTTAAGGCACAACGTGGGTTAGGTTAAGGCACAACGTGGGGTAGATTGCGGCACAACTTGGGGTAGATTGCGGCACAACTTGGGGTAGATTGCGGCACAACTTGGGGTAGATTGCGGCACAACTTGGGTAGATTGCGGCACAACTTGGGGTAGATTGCGGTACAACTTGGGGTAGATTGCGGTACAACTTGGGTAGATTGCGGTACAACTTGGGGTAGATTGCGGTACAACTTGGGGTAGATTGCGGTACAACTTGGGGTAGATTGCGGTACAACTTGGGGTAGATTGCGGTACAACTTGGGGTAGATTGCGGTACAACTTGGGGTAGATTGCGGTACAACTTGGGGTAGATTGCGGTACAACTTGGGGTAGATTGCGGTACAAATTGCATTACATTGCGGTGCAAATTGCGTTACATTGCGGTGCAAATTGCGTTAGGTTAAGGTGCAACACAGGTTAGGTTAAGGTGCAACACAGGTTAGGTTAAGGTGCAACACAGGTTAGGTTAAGGTGCAACAGAGGTTAGGTTAAGGCGACATAGGTTAGGTTAAGGTGCAAGATGGGTTAGGTTAAGGTGACATAGGTTAGGTTAAGGTGACATAGGTTAGGTTAAGGTGACATAGGTTAGGTTAAGGTGACATAGGTTAGGTTAAGGTGACATAGGTTAGGTTAAGGTGACATAGGTTAGGTTAAGGTGACATAGGTTAGGTTAAGGTACAAACTGGGTTGTGTTTTGGTACACATTGCGTTGTAGTACAGTACACGTTAGGTTTGGGTACGGTACACATTGTGGTATGGGATGGCGTGTTGGTGGGGGGGGGGGGGGGCGGGGCGAGGTTCGTTCATATTGACCGTAGGAAGTGGATGCCCGAGGCAGCGTCAGTGTGTCAAAGGAGGTATGTCACGTTGGGATGCGCTTTTCGGTAGTGAGAGGGGGCGCGCCGTGTCCGAGGTTGCGGCAGACCTGTGTGTTTCATTCCTGCCAGTGTGTTTGTTCTGTAAGACGAGGCAGTGTGGTGATGTTGGGTGCACCCCTGTGTGGGACATGTGTGGGTGTTGGTGGCTTATCTGAGCAATTGTGGTTGTCGGACGAGTGGGATATTCTGTTTTATGATTGGACCTCGTGGCCTGGTTATCATAGTCTGGTTGGTGTACTGTGGCGGATAGGATGCACCGGACGTTGGTCCATGGTGGTGCTTAATTATTGCATCTGTGTCTGTTACAGGCAGAGAGTAGTGTGTGATAGAGTGTGTGGGTGACGTGTGGTTCCTTTTGTTTGCACAGACGTTCAGCATGTATAGGGGCATTTGCGTATTTGATCTATCTATGTGGGCCTGCATAGTTTACTGAGCAGTGCTGCGAGGTGACTGAACTACGAGCGACGTACTCATTTACAGCGGAATGGTTGCCTTCTACCAAAGATGGCGTATCGACTCTACGACAGCGTTGGCACCGCAGGAAGCGGTGTCGTAAAATGGCCCCCACACCGTCATCGTTGTGCGGGGTAGTGACCGTCTATATTGTGAGAGGAGTCCTGTTTGCCACTGGCGTGGGGTCTCGCGTCCTGCGGTTCAGTGCCCCCAGGGAAGCGCGCGGACGTGGTGCTGCTGCTGCTGTAGCAAGCGAGCTACTTAGAGCATGTATAGGGACAGCGGGAATATGGCATATTGGATATAACTCTTCATGAAACGCATGATATAGGGGTGGATTGCACGTTACGAGTGCGGGAAGAGTCCGCCGTTCATCCGCTGGAGTTGCGATTTGGGCGGTTGGGGTGGGGCACTTGCGGGTGCGGGTGCGAGTGGAGTGGAGCGGAGCGATGATCGGTCGACGACTTCGTGCGGCGCAGGCACTGGCGTTGGGGCTCCTGTGGTGGACAGATGATGCAGGCTTTGTGGGTGGCGTCGGAAAATGGGCACTGTGGGCCCTAGCGATGTCGTCGTCGGCTTGTCGTCTCATAGATGGCAGTATCGTCGGTGCAGCAGGCCATGTTGCGGGAGACCTGCAGATGGCGGTATTTTTGGTGGTGCGCTCGACATGGTGGACGTAGTGTCGTCCGATTCGCGTAGATGGAGCTATTGCATGTGGTTTCGTCACATTGTCATAGATGGCGGTGCCGTGTTTTGGAGGTATGGTTGGCGTAGTTTCGTTCGATTCCTGTAGATGGAGGTGTCGTTTCTGGGCCGGATGGCAATGTAGTTTGGTCACATTCCCATAGATGGCTGTGTTGCGCCTGTGGGCGGCGGTGTCACCATCGTCCCATAGAGGTCGGCATGGTGTCTTCACGAAATAAGACGCCTGGGTATCCCACAGATGGCGGTATGGTCTGTTTATTGTGGACGTTGCCGTCGTCGGGACCAGAGGGCGTGCGCGAACCGTTGACCATGCGTTATTCACGGAAGAACACGTCGTACTATTTTCCTACCCTCCCGTTACTCGTTCTAGATCTATAACACTGCCCAGCGTTGCAAATACATGAAAATCATACACGCCCTCAACGAAATGATGTTCACATCTGT
>NW_026046092.1:5000-10000 GCF_023864275.1 Schistocerca cancellata
AAGCCGCCTGTCCCTCTAAGAAGAAAAGTAATCGCTGACAGCACGAAGGATGTCACGCGACTAGTTAGCAGGCTAGAGTCTCGTTCGTTATCGGAATTAACCAGACAAATCGCTCCACCAACTAAGAACGGCCATGCACCACCACCCACCGAATCAAGAAAGAGCTATCAATCTGTCAATCCTTCCGGTGTCCGGGCCTGGTGAGGTTTCCCGTGTTGAGTCAAATTAAGCCGCAGGCTCCACTCCTGGTGGTGCCCTTCCGTCAATTCCTTTAAGTTTCAGCTTTGCAACCATACTTCCCCCGGAACCCAAAAGCTTTGGTTTCCCGGAGGCTGCCCGCCGAGTCATCGGAGGAACTGCGGCGGATCGCTGGCTGGCATCGTTTATGGTTAGAACTAGGGCGGTATCTGATCGCCTTCGAACCTCTAACTTTCGTTCTTGATTAATGAAAACATACTTGGCAAATGCTTTCGCTTCTGTTCGTCTTGCGACGATCCAAGAATTTCACCTCTAACGTCGCAATACGAATGCCCCCGCCTGTCCCTATTAATCATTACCTCGGGTTCCGAAAACCAACAAAATAGAACCGAGGTCCTATTCCATTATTCCATGCACACAGTATTCAGGCGGGCTTGCCTGCTTTAAGCACTCTAATTTGTTCAAAGTAAACGTGCCGGCCCACCCAGACACTCAATAAAGAGCACCTTGGTAGGATTTCAACGGGGTCCGCCTCGGGACGCACGAACACGCACGAGGCGGTCGCACGCCTTCGGCTCGCCCCACCGGCAGGACGTCCCACGATACATGCCAGTTAAACACCGACGGGCGGTGAACCAACAGCGTGGGACACAAATCCAACTACGAGCTTTTTAACCGCAACAACTTTAATATACGCTATTGGAGCTGGAATTACCGCGGCTGCTGGCACCCAGACTTGCCCTCCAATAGATACTCGTTAAAGGATTTAAAGTGTACTCATTCCGATTACGGGGCCTCGGATGAGTCCCGTATCGTTATTTTTCGTCACTACCTCCCCGTGCCGGGAGTGGGTAATTTGCGCGCCTGCTGCCTTCCTTGGATGTGGTAGCCGTTTCTCAGGCTCCCTCTCCGGAATCGAACCCTGATTCCCCGTTACCCGTTACAACCATGGTAGGCGCAGAACCTACCATCGACAGTTGATAAGGCAGACATTTGAAAGATGCGTCGCCGGTACGAGGACCGTGCGATCAGCCCAAAGTTATTCAGAGTCACCAAGGCAAACGGACCGGACGAGCCGACCGATTGGTTTTGATCTAATAAAAGCGTCCCTTCCATCTCTGGTCGGGACTCTGTTTGCATGTATTAGCTCTAGAATTACCACAGTTATCCAAGTAACGTGGGTACGATCTAAGGAACCATAACTGATTTAATGAGCCATTCGCGGTTTCACCTTAATGCGGCTTGTACTGAGACATGCATGGCTTAATCTTTGAGACAAGCATATGACTACTGGCAGGATCAACCAGGGAGCTGCGTCAACTAGAGCTGAGCAGCCGGCCGCCCGGGAGTGTGTCCCAGGGGCCCGCGCGAACACGCAAGCGTCCGCTCAATTATTCTGCAAACAGGAGGAGGCTGAGCTCCCCTGCACAATACACCTCGAAACCCTCTCAGGTCCCGGCGGCGCGCAGCGCCGTCCTAAGTACTTGGTCGGGTTCGAGAGAGGCGCAATCGCCCGGAGTTAGGCGAGTAGACGCTTTAGGTGCGACCACCCGTGCTCCCAACTGAGCTTGCCGCTGCCGACAGAGGCCCGGGAGCGTGCTGTCGTGGCATTGCCGGCGGGAGACAACACGCGCCACCTACGGTGACCGGCAGCTCCAACGCCAGCGCCACAGAAGGGCAAAGGCCCCACGTGGGTGCCGAAGCGAACTCTCCCAGCACAGCGCACGTGCCAACACGTCTGCACAACTGCGATACAAACCACCAGCGAGAACCGCTGGGGCGACCGAGCAGCAGACGGCGTCGCGGCGCCGAGTGCCGGGCGGCGGCGCATCCTCAACGCACACAGTCCTCAGTCGGACCAGCACACTGCAGATGTCCACCGCGCTTCGCACCGGGCCCGCGAGGACCCACTTTGGCCGCCCGGCGCCGCGCGCAGGGTGCCCCGGCGCGCAGCTGCGCCGCCTGCCGCGTCCGTCGGCCGGCGCGCCTGCCACTGGGCGCCCCCACCAGCCGGCTGTAGCGCGTGCGCCCACGCACCGCGCGGCCAGCACGCCGGGCGGCCCCCCCTCACCGGCCGGGGACGGTCCCACCCAGCCACCGCCGCGTATCGCTTCACACACAGATTTGCCCTTACTGATTTACCTCCAGCAACAACAACCGCACCACAATGGGTTTACCAGTTGTTCATTTGCGTTGCGTCACGTCACCAGCAAACGTAGACGTCCATCCCAGTTTGCAAATGCAACGATTATTGCATACCTGTCTGTTAGGTGTCACGACACACTACGTCTGCCCACATACACGCAACAAAATGTGCACGACTAGAGAACACGTGGGAGGTGGCCCCCTACGTATGCGATGTCCATTACGAGACCGACTGTCAACCAGCATCTGTACCATGTCGCAGATGTGGAACGCGGTGCACCATGCTATCACACTGTGTGAGAAGAGACGACTACGTTTGAATACACGCGCCACTACATCAACAGACGGCTCATGCTGATCGCCATCCAGGGCGTCCGTTACTCCCACACGTCTCTATGGCGTACCACACTGCAATGTAGCTGTTATGGGGAGACGGCACGTGGCTGAGTGCACAACATTTGGACCGTATGGTTCGCTGTTGTTGGGCGCAGTCGTACGGTCACACATGTGCCACAGCGTATCATTCAGTACATACGGACCTATGTGCAGTACAATGTGAGGATTAAGCTTACGATATCAGCGGACAGTGGACACAGGCCGTACCACGACGTAGACTGAGCGCTTCGACATGCGAATGCCAGTGAACAGCTGCGAAGGGCATTGAACACGCAAGCACCTGAACGACCAGCGTGCGAAGGCAGGGTGGAGGGGGGGGGCGATGTACATCCTGCAGTTGTCCACATTACAGTGTACAGCGGGAGCATGTAAAAAGTAAGCAACACTTGCGAAGTGTTCAACATGAAACGACACACAAGAGGGTGGGCGGTGCGAGTAGCGAACTATATTCAGAGGGTTGTGGTTAGACAACACTAGATTAATGTAACGTGTCATATGCCAATTACAGAGCAGGTTAAGGCACAACGTGGGTTAGGTTAAGGCACAACGTGGGTTAGGTTAAGGCACAACGTGGGTTAGGTTAAGGCACAACGTGGGTTAGGTTAAGGCACAACGTGGGTTAGGTTAAGGCACAACGTGGGTTAGGTTAAGGCACAACGTGGGTTAGGTTAAGGCACAACGTGGGTTAGGTTAAGGCACAACGTGGGTTAGGTTAAGGCACAACGTGGGTTAGGTTAAGGCACAACGTGGGTTAGGTTAAGGCACAACGTGGGTTAGGTTAAGGCACAACGTGGGTTAGGTTAAGGCACAACGTGGGTTAGGTTAAGGCACAACGTGGGTTACGTTAAGGCACAACGTGGGTTAGGTTAAGGCACAACGTGGGTTACGTTAAGGCACAACGTGGGTTACGTTAAGGCACAACGTGGGTTACGTTAAGGCACAACGTGGGTTACGTTAAGGCACAACGTGGGTTACGTTAAGGCACAACGTGGGTTACGTTAAGGCACAACGTGGGTTACGTTAAGGCACAACGTGGGTTACGTTAAGGCACAACGTGGGTTACGTTAAGGCACAACGTGGGTTACGTTAAGGCACAACGTGGGTTACGTTAAGGCACAACGTGGGTTACGTTAAGGCACAACGTGGGTTACGTTAAGGCACAACGTGGGTTAGGTTAAGGCACAACGTGGGTTAGGTTAAGACACAAATTGCGTTACAAATTGCGTTACATTGCGGTACAAATTGCGTTACATTGCGGTACAAATTGCGTTACATTGCGGTACAAATTGCGTTACAAATTTGGTTAGGTTAAGGTGCAAAATGGGTTGGATTACAGTACACAACATGGTAAGAGATAGTGTGTTTGGGGGGGGGGGGGGGGGGGCAGGTTCGTTGGTAGTGATCATTGTAAGTGAATGTCTGAGGCAGCGTCAGTATGTCACAGCAGTTCTGTCTCGTCAGGATGCGCTTTTCGCTCGTGACTGGAGGCGCGCCGCGTCTGTGGTTGCGGCAAGGGAGTGGCAGACCTGTGTGATTCATTCCTGCCATTGTTTCTGTGCCGTAACAGGAGGCAGTGTGGTGGTGTTGGGTGCACCCCTGTGTAGGACATGTGTGGGTGTTGGTGGCTTATCTGAGCAATTGTGGATGTTGGACGGGTGGGATATTCTATTTTATAATTGGACCCCCTGGTGTGGTTATCATAGTGTGGATGGTGTACTGTGGCGGAGAGGATGCACCGGACGTTGGTCCATGCTGGTGCTTACATATCGTATCTGTGTCTGTTACAGGCAGAGAGTAATGTGTGATGGAGTGTCTCGCTGAGGTGTGGTTCATATTGTGTGCACAGACTTACAGCATGTATAGGGACAGCGGGAATTTGGCATATTGGATATAACTCGTCATGAAACGCAAGATATAGGGGTGGATTGCAACGTACGAGTGCGGGAAGAGTCCGCCGTTCATCCGCTTGGGTTGCGATTTGGGCGGTTGGGGTGGGGCACGTGCGGGTGCGGGTGGAGTGATTGTCGGTTGACTACTTCGTGCGACGCAGGCACTGGCGTTCGGGTTCCTGTGGTGGACAGATGATGCAGGCTTTGTGGGTGGCGTCGAAAAATGGGTACTGTGGGACCTAGCGATGTCGTAGTCGGGGTGGCGTCTCATAGATGGCGGTATCGTCGGTGCAGCAGGTCATGTTTCGGGAGACTTGCAGATGGCGGTATTTAGTTTTCGTGTTGCGCGCGACATGGTGGACGTAGTGTCGT
>NW_026046092.1:15000-20000 GCF_023864275.1 Schistocerca cancellata
GCTACGGGCCTGGCACCCTCTACGGGCCGTGGCCTCATTCAAGTTGGACTTGGGCTCGGCGCGAGGCGTCGGGGTAGTGGACCCTCCCAAACACCACATGCCACGACAGGCGGCAGCCTGCGGGGTTCGGTGCTGGACTCTTCCCTGTTCGCTCGCCGCTACTGGGGGAATCCTTGTTAGTTTCTTTTCCTCCGCTTAGTAATATGCTTAAATTCAGCGGGTAGTCTCGCCTGCTCTGAGGTCGTTGTACGAGGTGTCGCACGCCACACCGCCAGCCGGCTGTGCACGCTACCGAGAAAGTACCGGTATGCGAACCGCCAGGCGACGGGCGCGCATCGCACGTTTAAGGAGACGCGGCCGGCCCCACAGGCGGCCACGACACTCCCAGGTCTCCGAAGGCGGGACAAACGCCGCGCGCTTCAGTATACGTAGCCGACCCTCAGCCAGACGTGGCCCGGGAACGGAATCCATGGACCGCAATGTGCGTTCGAAACGTCGATGTTCATGTGTCCTGCAGTTCACATGTCGACGCGCAATTTGCTGCGTTCTTCATCGACCCACGAGCCGAGTGATCCACCGTCCTGGGTGATCTTTTTTGTTTAGTTTCCACTGTCTCTTTCAAAACAGTTGCATAGGCGGGACTGAGGCGTTTGACGGCCCCTGTTCCAGCGTTCTGTGTCCAACGGCCTCACGGCCGATGGGCGTCGTACGGCTCCACACCGGAGCGGACAGGCACTCGGGCGAAAGTCATTCAAAACCGGCGCCAGGCGCCAGGTGCCGCAGGCCAGCCGCTCCAGAGCTTCAGCGCTCGTACCACACAACATTTTGTCCGTTAGTTTTGAGAGGCACGCGTGGTTCCGCACGCGGCGCACGGCTGCTGCCGTACAGGTAGCGTGTTGCGCGACACGACACGCACATCGAAAGACATGCAGTCTAGTCGGTAATGATCCTTCCGCAGGTTCACCTACGGAAACCTTGTTACGACTTTTACTTCCTCTAAATGATCAAGTTTGGTCATCTTTCCGGTAGCATCGGCAACGACAGAGTCGATGCCGCGTACCAGTCCGAAGACCTCACTAAATCATTCAATCGGTAGTAGCGACGGGCGGTGTGTACAAAGGGCAGGGACGTAATCAACGCGAGCTTATGACTCGCGCTTACTGGGAATTCCTCGTTCATGGGGAACAATTGCAAGCCCCAATCCCTAGCACGAAGGAGGTTCAGCGGGTTACCCCGACCTTTCGGCCTAGGAAGACACGCTGATTCCTTCAGTGTAGCGCGCGTGCGGCCCAGAACATCTAAGGGCATCACAGACCTGTTATTGCTCAATCTCGTGCGGCTAGAAGCCGCCTGTCCCTCTAAGAAGAAAAGTAATCGCTGACAGCACGAAGGATGTCACGCGACTAGTTAGCAGGCTAGAGTCTCGTTCGTTATCGGAATTAACCAGACAAATCGCTCCACCAACTAAGAACGGCCATGCACCACCACCCACCGAATCAAGAAAGAGCTATCAATCTGTCAATCCTTCCGGTGTCCGGGCCTGGTGAGGTTTCCCGTGTTGAGTCAAATTAAGCCGCAGGCTCCACTCCTGGTGGTGCCCTTCCGTCAATTCCTTTAAGTTTCAGCTTTGCAACCATACTTCCCCCGGAACCCAAAAGCTTTGGTTTCCCGGAGGCTGCCCGCCGAGTCATCGGAGGAACTGCGGCGGATCGCTGGCTGGCATCGTTTATGGTTAGAACTAGGGCGGTATCTGATCGCCTTCGAACCTCTAACTTTCGTTCTTGATTAATGAAAACATACTTGGCAAATGCTTTCGCTTCTGTTCGTCTTGCGACGATCCAAGAATTTCACCTCTAACGTCGCAATACGAATGCCCCCGCCTGTCCCTATTAATCATTACCTCGGGTTCCGAAAACCAACAAAATAGAACCGAGGTCCTATTCCATTATTCCATGCACACAGTATTCAGGCGGGCTTGCCTGCTTTAAGCACTCTAATTTGTTCAAAGTAAACGTGCCGGCCCACCCAGACACTCAATAAAGAGCACCTTGGTAGGATTTCAACGGGGTCCGCCTCGGGACGCACGAACACGCACGAGGCGGTCGCACGCCTTCGGCTCGCCCCACCGGCAGGACGTCCCACGATACATGCCAGTTAAACACCGACGGGCGGTGAACCAACAGCGTGGGACACAAATCCAACTACGAGCTTTTTAACCGCAACAACTTTAATATACGCTATTGGAGCTGGAATTACCGCGGCTGCTGGCACCAGACTTGCCCTCCAATAGATACTCGTTAAAGGATTTAAAGTGTACTCATTCCGATTACGGGGCCTCGGATGAGTCCCGTATCGTTATTTTTCGTCACTACCTCCCCGTGCCGGGAGTGGGTAATTTGCGCGCCTGCTGCCTTCCTTGGATGTGGTAGCCGTTTCTCAGGCTCCCTCTCCGGAATCGAACCCTGATTCCCCGTTACCCGTTACAACCATGGTAGGCGCAGAACCTACCATCGACAGTTGATAAGGCAGACATTTGAAAGATGCGTCGCCGGTACGAGGACCGTGCGATCAGCCCAAAGTTATTCAGAGTCACCAAGGCAAACGGACCGGACGAGCCGACCGATTGGTTTTGATCTAATAAAAGCGTCCCTTCCATCTCTGGTCGGGACTCTGTTTGCATGTATTAGCTCTAGAATTACCACAGTTATCCAAGTAACGTGGGTACGATCTAAGGAACCATAACTGATTTAATGAGCCATTCGCGGTTTCACCTTAATGCGGCTTGTACTGAGACATGCATGGCTTAATCTTTGAGACAAGCATATGACTACTGGCAGGATCAACCAGGGAGCTGCGTCAACTAGAGCTGAGCAGCCGGCCGCCCGGGAGTGTGTCCCAGGGGCCCGCGCGAACACGCAAGCGTCCGCTCAATTATTCTGCAAACAGGAGGAGGCTGAGCTCCCCTGCACAATACACCTCGAAACCCTCTCAGGTCCCGGCGGCGCGCAGCGCCGTCCTAAGTACTTGGTCGGGTTCGAGAGAGGCGCAATCGCCCGGAGTTAGGCGAGTAGACGCTTTAGGTGCGACCACCCGTGCTCCCAACTGAGCTTGCCGCTGCCGACAGAGGCCCGGGAGCGTGCTGTCGTGGCATTGCCGGCGGGAGACAACACGCGCCACCTACGGTGACCGGCAGCTCCAACGCCAGCGCCACAGAAGGGCAAAGGCCCCACGTGGGTGCCGAAGCGAACTCTCCCAGCACAGCGCACGTGCCAACACGTCTGCACAACTGCGATACAAACCACCAGCGAGAACCGCTGGGGCGACCGAGCAGCAGACGGCGTCGCGGCGCCGAGTGCCGGGCGGCGGCGCATCCTCAACGCACACAGTCCTCAGTCGGACCAGCACACTGCAGATGTCCACCGCGCTTCGCACCGGGCCCGCGAGGACCCACTTTGGCCGCCCGGCGCCGCGCGCAGGGTGCCCCGGCGCGCAGCTGCGCCGCCTGCCGCGTCCGTCGGCCGGCGCGCCTGCCACTGGGCGCCCCCACCAGCCGGCTGTAGCGCGTGCGCCCACGCACCGCGCGGCCAGCACGCCGGGCGGCCCCCCCTCACCGGCCGGGGACGGTCCCACCCAGCCACCGCCGCGTATCGCTTCACACACAGATTTGCCCTTACTGATTTACCTCCAGCAACAACAACCGCACCACAATGGGTTTACCAGTTGTTCATTTGCGTTGCGTCACGTCACCAGCAAACGTAGACGTCCATCCCAGTTTGCAAATGCAACGATTATTGCATACCTGTCTGTTAGGTGTCACGACACACTACGTCTGCCCACATACACGCAACAAAATGTGCACGACTAGAGAACACGTGGGAGGTGGCCCCCTACGTATGCGATGTCCATTACGAGACCGACTGTCAACCAGCATCTGTACCATGTCGCAGATGTGGAACGCGGTGCACCATGCTATCACACTGTGTGAGAAGAGACGACTACGTTTGAATACACGCGCCACTACATCAACAGACGGCTCATGCTGATCGCCATCCAGGGCGTCCGTTACTCCCACACGTCTCTATGGCGTACCACACTGCAATGTAGCTGTTATGGGGAGACGGCACGTGGCTGAGTGCACAACATTTGGACCGTATGGTTCGCTGTTGTTGGGCGCAGTCGTACGGTCACACATGTGCCACAGCGTATCATTCAGTACATACGGACCTATGTGCAGTACAATGTGAGGATTAAGCTTACGATATCAGCGGACAGTGGACACAGGCCGTACCACGACGTAGACTGAGCGCTTCGACATGCGAATGCCAGTGAACAGCTGCGAAGGGCATTGAACACGCAAGCACCTGAACGACCAGCGTGCGAAGGCAGGGTGGAGGGGGGGGGGCGATGTACATCCTGCAGTTGTCCACATTACAGTGTACAGCGGGAGCATGTAAAAAGTAAGCAACACTTGCGAAGTGTTCAACATGAAACGACACACAAGAGGGTGGGCGGTGCGAGTAGCGAACTATATTCAGAGGGTTGTGGTTAGACAACACTAGATTAATGTAACGTGTCATATGCCAATTACAGAGCAGGTTAAGGCACAACGTGGGTTAGGTTAAGGCACAACGTGGGTTAGGTTAAGGCACAACGTGGGTTAGGTTAAGGCACAACGTGGGTTAGGTTAAGGCACAACGTGGGTTAGGTTAAGGCACAACGTGGGTTAGGTTAAGGCACAACGTGGGTTAGGTTAAGGCACAACGTGGGTTAGGTTAAGGCACAACGTGGGTTAGGTTAAGGCACAACGTGGGTTAGGTTAAGGCACAACGTGGGTTAGGTTAAGGCACAACGTGGGTTAGGTTAAGGCACAACGTGGGTTAGGTTAAGGCACAACGTGGGTTACGTTAAGGCACAACGTGGGTTAGGTTAAGGCACAACGTGGGTTACGTTAAGGCACAACGTGGGTTACGTTAAGGCACAACGTGGGTTACGTTAAGGCA
>NW_026046092.1:25000-32500 GCF_023864275.1 Schistocerca cancellata
CTTAAGCAACCAACGCCTTTCATGGTTTCCCATGAGCGTCGATTCGGGCGCCTTAACTCGGCGTTTGGTTTCATCCCACAGCGCCAGTTCTGCTTACCAAAAGTGGCCCACTTGGCACTCCGATCCGAGTCGTTTGCTCGCGGCTTCAGCATATCAAGCAAGCCGGAGATCTCACCCATTTAAAGTTTGAGAATAGGTTGAGGTCGTTTCGGCCCCCAAGGCCTCTAATCATTCGCTTTACCGGATGAGACTCGTACGAGCACCAGCTATCCTGAGGGAAACTTCGGAGGGAACCAGCTACTAGATGGTTCGATTAGTCTTTCGCCCCTATACCCAGCTCCGACGATCGATTTGCACGTCAGAATCGCTACGGACCTCCATCAGGGTTTCCCCTGACTTCGTCCTGGCCAGGCATAGTTCACCATCTTTCGGGTCCCAACGTGTACGCTCTAGGTGCGCCTCACCTCGCAATGAGGACGAGACGCCCCGGGAGTGCGGAGGCCGCCGCCCCGTGAAGGGCGGGGAAGCCCCATCCTCCCTCGGCCCGCGCAAGGCGAGACCTTCACTTTCATTACACCTTTAGGTTTCGTACAGCCCAATGACTCGCGCACATGTTAGACTCCTTGGTCCGTGTTTCAAGACGGGTCGTGAAATTGTCCAAAGCTGAAGCGCCGCTGACGGGAGCGATTATTCCGCCCGAGAGCATCCCGAGCCAACAGCGGCGCGGGTCCGGGGCCGGGCCAGGTAGGTCCGTCATCCGGGAAGAACCGCGCGCGCTTGCCGGGAGCCCGAGCGCCCAAAGGGGCGAATCGACTCCTCCAGATATACCGCCGAGCAGCCAGCCAGGGACACCGGGGCTCTGCCCAACAGACGCGAACCGAGGCCCGCGGAAGGACAGGCTGCGCACCCGGGCCGTAGGCCGGCACCCAGCGGGTCGCGACGTCCTACTAGGGGAGAAGTGCGGCCCACCGCACACCGGAACGGCCCCCACCCCGCGGCGAGTGGAAAGGCAACCGGACACGACCCCGCCGCGGATTGCTCCGCGCGGGCGGCCGGCCCCATCTGCCGAGGGCGGGAGCCAGTGGCCGGATGGGCGTGAATCTCACCCGTTCGACCTTTCGGACTTCTCACGTTTACCCCAGAACGGTTTCACGTACTTTTGAACTCTCTCTTCAAAGTTCTTTTTCAACTTTCCCTCACGGTACTTGTTCGCTATCGGTCTCGTGGTCATATTTAGTCTCAGATGGAGTTTACCACCCACTTGGAGCTGCACTCTCAAGCAACCCGACTCGAAGGAGAGGTCCCGCCGACGCTCGCACCGGCCGCTACGGGCCTGGCACCCTCTACGGGCCGTGGCCTCATTCAAGTTGGACTTGGGCTCGGCGCGAGGCGTCGGGGGTAGTGGACCCTCCCAAACACCACATGCCACGACAGGCGGCAGCCTGCGGGGGTTCGGTGCTGGACTCTTCCCTGTTCGCTCGCCGCTACTGGGGGGAATCCTTGTTAGTTTCTTTTCCTCCGCTTAGTAATATGCTTAAATTCAGCGGGTAGTCTCGCCTGCTCTGAGGTCGTTGTACGAGGTGTCGCACGCCACACCGCCAGCCGGCTGTGCACGCTACCGAGAAAGTACCGGTATGCGAACCGCCAGGCGACGGGCGCGCATCGCACGTTTAAGGAGACGCGGCCGGCCCCACAGGGCGGCCACGACACTCCCAGGTCTCCGAAGGCGGGACAAACGCCGCGCGCTTCAGTATACGTAGCCGACCCTCAGCCAGGACGTGGCCCGGGAACGGAATCCATGGACCGCAATGTGCGTTCGAAACGTCGATGTTCATGTGTCCTGCAGTTCACATGTCGACGCGCAATTTGCTGCGTTCTTCATCGACCCACGAGCCGAGTGATCCACCGTCCTGGGGTGATCTTTTTTGTTTAGTTTCCACTGTCTCTTTCAAAACAGTTGCATAGGCGGGACTGAGGCGTTTGACGGCCCCTGTTCCAGCGTTCTGTGTCCAACGGCCTCACGGCCGATGGGCGTCGTACGGCTCCACACCGGAGCGGACAGGCACTCGGGCGAAAGTCATTCAAAACCGGCGCCAGGCGCCAGGTGCCGCAGGCCAGCCGCTCCAGAGCTTCAGCGCTCGTACCACACAACATTTTGTCCGTTAGTTTTGAGAGGCACGCGTGGTTCCGCACGCGGCGCACGGCTGCTGCCGTACAGGTAGCGTGTTGCGCGACACGACACGCACATCGAAAGACATGCAGTCTAGTCGGTAATGATCCTTCCGCAGGTTCACCTACGGAAACCTTGTTACGACTTTTACTTCCTCTAAATGATCAAGTTTGGTCATCTTTCCGGTAGCATCGGCAACGACAGAGTCGATGCCGCGTACCAGTCCCGAAGACCTCACTAAATCATTCAATCGGTAGTAGCGACGGGCGGTGTGTACAAAGGGCAGGGACGTAATCAACGCGAGCTTATGACTCGCGCTTACTGGGAATTCCTCGTTCATGGGGAACAATTGCAAGCCCCAATCCCTAGCACGAAGGAGGTTCAGCGGGTTACCCCGACCTTTCGGCCTAGGAAGACACGCTGATTCCTTCAGTGTAGCGCGCGTGCGGCCCAGAACATCTAAGGGCATCACAGACCTGTTATTGCTCAATCTCGTGCGGCTAGAAGCCGCCTGTCCCTCTAAGAAGAAAAGTAATCGCTGACAGCACGAAGGATGTCACGCGACTAGTTAGCAGGCTAGAGTCTCGTTCGTTATCGGAATTAACCAGACAAATCGCTCCACCAACTAAGAACGGCCATGCACCACCACCCACCGAATCAAGAAAGAGCTATCAATCTGTCAATCCTTCCGGTGTCCGGGCCTGGTGAGGTTTCCCGTGTTGAGTCAAATTAAGCCGCAGGCTCCACTCCTGGTGGTGCCCTTCCGTCAATTCCTTTAAGTTTCAGCTTTGCAACCATACTTCCCCCGGAACCCAAAAGCTTTGGTTTCCCGGAGGCTGCCCGCCGAGTCATCGGAGGAACTGCGGCGGATCGCTGGCTGGCATCGTTTATGGTTAGAACTAGGGCGGTATCTGATCGCCTTCGAACCTCTAACTTTCGTTCTTGATTAATGAAAACATACTTGGCAAATGCTTTCGCTTCTGTTCGTCTTGCGACGATCCAAGAATTTCACCTCTAACGTCGCAATACGAATGCCCCCGCCTGTCCCTATTAATCATTACCTCGGGTTCCGAAAACCAACAAAATAGAACCGAGGTCCTATTCCATTATTCCATGCACACAGTATTCAGGCGGGCTTGCCTGCTTTAAGCACTCTAATTTGTTCAAAGTAAACGTGCCGGCCCACCCAGACACTCAATAAAGAGCACCTTGGTAGGATTTCAACGGGGTCCGCCTCGGGACGCACGAACACGCACGAGGCGGTCGCACGCCTTCGGCTCGCCCCCACCGGCAGGACGTCCCACGATACATGCCAGTTAAACACCGACGGGCGGTGTGAACCAACAGCGTGGGACACAAATCCAAACTACGAGCTTTTTAACCGCAACAACTTTAATATACGCTATTGGAGCTGGAATTACCGCGGCTGCTGGCACCAGACTTGCCCTCCAATAGATACTCGTTAAAGGATTTAAAGTGTACTCATTCCGATTACGGGGGCCTCGGATGAGTCCCGTATCGTTATTTTTCGTCACTACCTCCCCGTGCCGGGAAGTGGGTAATTTGCGCGCCTGCTGCCTTCCTTGGATGTGGTAGCCGTTTCTCAGGCTCCCTCTCCGGAATCGAACCCTGATTCCCCGTTACCCGTTACAACCATGGTAGGCGCAGAACCTACCATCGACAGTTGATAAGGCAGACATTTGAAAGATGCGTCGCCGGTACGAGGACCGTGCGATCAGCCCAAAGTTATTCAGAGTCACCAAGGCAAACGGACCGGACGAGCCGACCGATTGGTTTTGATCTAATAAAAGCGTCCCTTCCATCTCTGGTCGGGACTCTGTTTGCATGTATTAGCTCTAGAATTACCACAGTTATCCAAGTAACGTGGGTACGATCTAAGGAACCATAACTGATTTAATGAGCCATTCGCGGTTTCACCTTAATGCGGCTTGTACTGAGACATGCATGGCTTAATCTTTGAGACAAGCATATGACTACTGGCAGGATCAACCAGGGAGCTGCGTCAACTAGAGCTGAGCAGCCGGCCGCCCGGGAGTGTGTCCCAGGGGGCCCGCGCGAACAAAACGCAAGCGTCCGCTCAATTATTCTGCAAACAGGAGGAGGCCTGAGCTCCCCTGCACAATACACCTCGAAACCCTCTCAGGTCCCGGCGGCGCGCAGCGCCGTCCTAAGTACTTGGTCGGGTTCGAGAGAGGCGCAATCGCCCGGAGTTAGGCGAGTAGACGCTTTAGGTGCGACCACCCGTGCTCCCAACTGAGCTTGGCCGCTGCCGACAGAGGCCCCGGGAGCGTGCTGTCGTGGCATTGCCGGCGGGAGACAACACGCGCCCACCTACGGTGACCCGGCAGCTCCAACGCCAGCGCCACAGAAGGGCAAAGGCCCCACGTGGGTGCCGAAGCGAACTCTCCCAGCACAGCGCACGTGCCAACACGTCTGCACAACTGCGATACAAACCACCAGCGAGAACCGCTGGGGCGACCGAGCAGCAGACGGCGTCGCGGCGCCGAGTGCCGGGCGGCGGCGCATCCTCAACGCACACAGTCCTCAGTCGGACCAGCACACTGCAGATGTCCACCGCGCTTCGCACCGGGCCCGCGAGGACCCACTTTGGCCGCCCGGCGCCGCGCGCAGGGTGCCCCGGCGCGCAGCTGCGCCGCCTGCCGCGTCCGTCGGCCGGCGCGCCTGCCACTGGGCGCCCCCCACCAGCCGGCTGTAGCGCGTGCGCCCACGCAACCGCGCGGCCAGCACGCCGGGCGGCCCCCCCTCACCGGCCGGGGACGGTCCCACCCAGCCACCGCCGCGTATCGCTTCACACACAGATTTGCCCTTACTGATTTACCTCCAGCAACAACAACCGCACCACAATGGGTTTACCAGTTGTTCATTTGCGTTGCGTCACGTCACCAGCAAACGTAGACGTCCATCCCAGTTTGCAAATGCAACGATTATTGCATACCTGTCTGTTAGGTGTCACGACACACTACGTCTGCCCACATACACGCAACAAAATGTGCACGGACTAGAGAACACGTGGGAGGTGGCCCCCTACGTATGCGATGTCCATTACGAGACCGACTGTCAACCAGCATCTGTACCATGTCGCAGATGTGGAACGCGGTGCACCATGCTATCACACTGTGTGAGAAGAGACGACTACGTTTGAATACACGCGCCACTACATCAACAGACGGCTCATGCTGATCGCCATCCAGGGCGTCCGTTACTCCCACACGTCTCTATGGCGTACCACACTGCAATGTAGCTGTTATGGGGAGACGGCACGTGGCTGAGTGCACAACATTTGGACCAGTATGGTTCGCTGTTGTTGGGGCGCAGTCGTACGGTCACACATGTGCCACAGCGTATCATTCAGTACATACGGACCTATGTGCAGTACAATGTGAGGATTAAGCTTACGATATCAGCGGACAGTGGACACAGGCCGTACCACGACGTAGACTGAGCGCTTCGACATGCGAATGCCAGTGAACAGCTGCGAAGGGCATTGAACACGCAAGCACCTGAACGACCAGCGTGCGAAGGGCAGGGTGGAGGGGGGGGGGGGGCGATGTACATCCTGCAGTTGTCCACATTACAGTGTACAGCGGGGAGCATGTAAAAAGTAAGCAACACTTGCGAAGTGGTTCAACATGAAACGACACACAAGAGGGGTGGGCGGTGCGAGTAGCGAACTATATTCAGAGGGTTGTGGTTAGACAACACTAGATTAATGTAACGTGTCATATGCCAATTACAGAGCAGGTTAAGGCACAACGTGGGTTAGGTTAAGGCACAACGTGGGTTAGGTTAAGGCACAACGTGGGTTAGGTTAAGGCACAACGTGGGTTAGGTTAAGGCACAACGTGGGTTAGGTTAAGGCACAACGTGGGTTAGGTTAAGGCACAACGTGGGTTAGGTTAAGGCACAACGTGGGTTAGGTTAAGGCACAACGTGGGTTAGGTTAAGGCACAACGTGGGTTAGGTTAAGGCACAACGTGGGTTAGGTTAAGGCACAACGTGGGTTAGGTTAAGGCACAACGTGGGTTAGGTTAAGGCACAACGTGGGTTAGGTTAAGGCACAACGTGGGTTACGTTAAGGCACAACGTGGGTTAGGTTAAGGCACAACGTGGGTTACGTTAAGGCACAACGTGGGTTACGTTAAGGCACAACGTGGGTTACGTTAAGGCACAACGTGGGTTACGTTAAGGCACAACGTGGGTTACGTTAAGGCACAACGTGGGTTACGTTAAGGCACAACGTGGGTTACGTTAAGGCACAACGTGGGTTACGTTAAGGCACAACGTGGGTTACGTTAAGGCACAACGTGGGTTACGTTAAGGCACAACGTGGGTTACGTTAAGGCACAACGTGGGTTACGTTAAGGCACAACGTGGGTTAGGTTAAGGCACAACGTGGGTTAGGTTAAGACACAAATTGCGTTACAAATTGCGTTACATTGCGGTACAAATTGCGTTACATTGCGGTACAAAATTGCGTTACATTGCGGTACAAATTGCGTTACAAATTTGGTTAGGTTAAGGTGCAAAATGGGTTGGATTACAGTACACAACATGGTAAGAGATAGTGTGTTTGGGGGGGGGGGGGGGGCAGGTTCGTTGGTAGTGATCATTGTAAGTGAATGTCTGAGGCAGCGTCAGTATGTCACAGCAGTTCTGTCTCGTCAGGATGCGCTTTTCGCTCGTGACTGGAGGCGCGCCGCGTCTGTGGTTGCGGCAAGGGAGTGGGCAGACCTGTGTGATTCATTCCTGCCATTGTTTCTGTGCCGTAACAGGAGGCAGTGTGGTGGTGTTGGGTGCACCCCTGTGTAGGACATGTGTGGGTGTTGGTGGCTTATCTGAGCAATTGTGGATGTTGGACGGGTGGGATATTCTATTTTATAATTGGACCCCCTGGTGTGGTTATCATAGTGTGGATGGTGTACTGTGGCGGAGAGGATGCACCGGACGTTGGTCCATGCTGGTGCTTACATATCGTATCTGTGTCTGTTACAGGCAGAGAGTAATGTGTGATGGAGTGTCTCGCTGAGGTGTGGTTCATATTGTGTGCACAGACTTACAGCATGTATAGGGACAGCGGGAATTTGGCATATTGGATATAACTCGTCATGAAACGCAAGATATAGGGGTGGATTGCAACGTACGAGTGCGGGAAGAGTCCGCCGTTCATCCGCTTGGGTTGCGATTTGGGCGGTTGGGGTGGGGCACGTGCGGGTGCGGGTGGAGTGATTGTCGGTTGACTACTTCGTGCGACGCAGGCACTGGCGTTCGGGTTCCTGTGGTGGACAGAT
>NW_026046093.1:5000-10000 GCF_023864275.1 Schistocerca cancellata
TACGCTATTGGAGCTGGAATTACCGCGGCTGCTGGCACCAGACTTGCCCTCCAATAGATACTCGTTAAAGGATTTAAAGTGTACTCATTCCGATTACGGGGCCTCGGATGAGTCCCGTATCGTTATTTTTCGTCACTACCTCCCCGTGCCGGGAGTGGGTAATTTGCGCGCCTGCTGCCTTCCTTGGATGTGGTAGCCGTTTCTCAGGCTCCCTCTCCGGAATCGAACCCTGATTCCCCGTTACCCGTTACAACCATGGTAGGCGCAGAACCTACCATCGACAGTTGATAAGGCAGACATTTGAAAGATGCGTCGCCGGTACGAGGACCGTGCGATCAGCCCAAAGTTATTCAGAGTCACCAAGGCAAACGGACCGGACGAGCCGACCGATTGGTTTTGATCTAATAAAAGCGTCCCTTCCATCTCTGGTCGGGACTCTGTTTGCATGTATTAGCTCTAGAATTACCACAGTTATCCAAGTAACGTGGGTACGATCTAAGGAACCATAACTGATTTAATGAGCCATTCGCGGTTTCACCTTAATGCGGCTTGTACTGAGACATGCATGGCTTAATCTTTGAGACAAGCATATGACTACTGGCAGGATCAACCAGGGAGCTGCGTCAACTAGAGCTGAGCAGCCGGCCGCCCGGGAGTGTGTCCCAGGGGCCCGCGCGAACACGCAAGCGTCCGCTCAATTATTCTGCAAACAGGAGGAGGCTGAGCTCCCCTGCACAATACACCTCGAAACCCTCTCAGGTCCCGGCGGCGCGCAGCGCCGTCCTAAGTACTTGGTCGGGTTCGAGAGAGGCGCAATCGCCCGGAGTTAGGCGAGTAGACGCTTTAGGTGCGACCACCCGTGCTCCCAACTGAGCTTGCCGCTGCCGACAGAGGCCCGGGAGCGTGCTGTCGTGGCATTGCCGGCGGGAGACAACACGCGCCACCTACGGTGACCGGCAGCTCCAACGCCAGCGCCACAGAAGGGCAAAGGCCCCACGTGGGTGCCGAAGCGAACTCTCCCAGCACAGCGCACGTGCCAACACGTCTGCACAACTGCGATACAAACCACCAGCGAGAACCGCTGGGGCGACCGAGCAGCAGACGGCGTCGCGGCGCCGAGTGCCGGGCGGCGGCGCATCCTCAACGCACACAGTCCTCAATCGGACCAGCACACTGCAGATGTCCACCGCGCTTCGCACCGGGCCGGCGAGGACCCACTTTGGCTGCACGGCGCCGCGCGCAGGGTGCCCCGGCGCGCAGCTGCGCCGCCTGCCGCGTCCGTCGGCCGGCGCGCCTGCCACTGGGCGCACCCACCAGCCGGCTGTAGCGCGTGCGCCCACGCACCGCGCGGCCAGCACGCCGGGCGGCCCCCCCTCACCGGCCGGGGACAGTCCCACCCACCCACAGCCGCGTATCGCTTCACACCCAGATTCACATTCACGTTCGTTGGTATGGTGGGGACCGCTTCGTAGCTGTACCGATCGTTGCCCTCACAGATGTACCTCCAGCAAGGACAACCGCACCACAACGGGTTACCAGTTGTTCATTTGCGTAACGTCACCAGTAAACGTACACGTCCATCCCCGTTTGCAAAGTCAACTATTATTGCATGCCTGCCTGTCAGGTGTCAAGACACACTACATCCGCTCACATCCACGCAACAAAATGTGCCCGACTAGAGGGCACGTGGAAGGTGCCCCCGTACGTATGCGATGTCCATTGCGCGACCAACTGTCAACCGGCCTCTGTAGCATGTCGCAGATGTGGAACGCGGGGCACCGTGCTATCACATTGTGTGAGAAGAGACTACTACGTCTGCATACACGCGCCACTACATGAACAGACGGCTCCTGCTGATCGCCATCCACTGCGTCCATTACTCCCACACGTCTCTATGGCGTACCACACTGCAATGCAGCTGTTATGGGGAGATGACACGTAGCTGTGTACACAACATTCTGAGCGGGTTGCGGTTGGACAATACATTAATGTAACGTGTCATATGCCAATTACAGAGCAGGGTAAGGCACAACTTGGGTTAGGTTAAGGCACAACTTGGGTTAGGTTAAGGCACAACTTGGGTTAGGTTAAGGCACAACTTGGGTTAGGTTAAGGCACAACTTGGGTTAGGTTAAGGCACAACTTGGGTTAGGTTAAGGCACAACTTGGGTTAGGTTAAGGCACAACTTGGGTTAGGTTAAGGCACAACTTGGGTTAGGTTAAGGCACAACTTGGGTTAGGTTAAGGCACAACTTGGGTTAGGTTAAGGCACAACTTGGGTTAGGTTAAGGCACAACTTGGGTTAGGTTAAGGCACAACTTGGGTTAGGTTAAGGCACAACTTGGGTTAGGTTAAGGCACAACGTGGGTTAGGTTAAGGCACAACGTGGGTTAGGTTAAGGCACAACGTGGGTTAGGTTAAGGCACAATGTGGGTTAGGTTAAGGCACAATGTGGGTTAGGTTAAGGCACAATGTGGGGGTAGATTGCGGTACAAATTGCATTACATTGCGGTGCAAATTGCATTACATTGCGGTGCAAATTGCATTACATTGCGGTGCAAATTGAGTTACATTGCGGTGCAAATTGAGTTACATTGCGGTGCAAATTGAGTTACATTGCGGTGCAAATTGAGTTACATTGCGGTGCAAATTGAGTTACATTGCGGTGCAAATTGAGTTACATTGCGGTGCAAATTGAGTTACATTGCGGTGCAAATTGAGTTACATTGCGGTGCAAATTGAGTTACATTGCGGTGCAAATTGAGTTACATTGCGGTGCAAATTGAGTTACATTGCGGTGCAAATTGAGTTACATTGCGGTGCAAATTGCGTTACATTGCGGTGCAAATTGCGTTACATTGCGGTGCAAATTGCGTTACATTGCGGTGCAAATTGCGTTACATTGCGGTGCAAATTGCGTTACATTGCGGTGCAAATTGCGTTACATTGCGGTGCAAATTGCGTTACATTGCGGTGCAAATTGCGTTACATTGCGGTGCAAATTGCGTTACATTGCGGTGCAAATTGCGTTACATTGCGGTGCAAATTGAGGTAGGTTAAGGTGCAACACAGGTTAGGTTAAGGTGCAACATAGGTTAGGTTAAGGTGCAAGATGGGTTAGGTTAAGGTGCAAGATGGGTTAGGTTAAGGTGCAAGATGGGTTAGGTTAAGGTGCAAGATGGGTTAGGTTAAGGTGCAAGATGGGTTAGGTTAAGGTGACATAGGTTAGGTTAAGGTGACATAGGTTAGGTTAAGGTGACATAGGTTAGGTTAAGGTGACATAGGTTAGGTTAAGGTGACATAGGTTAGGTTAAGGTGACATAGGTTAGGTTAAGGTGACATAGGTTAGGTTAAGGTGACATAGGTTAGGTTAAGGTACAAACTGGGTTGTGTTATGGTACACATTGCGTTGTAGTACAGTACACGTTAGGTTTGGGTACGGTACACAATGTGGTATGGGATGGCGTGTTGTGGGGGGGAGGGGGGGGGGGAGGTTCGTTGATATCGACCGTAGGACGTGGATGCCCGAGGCAGCGTCAGTGTGTCAAAGGAGTTATGTCACGTCGGGATGCGCTTTTCGCCAGTGAGAGGGGGCGAGCCGTGTCTGTGGTTGCGGCAGACCTGTGTGTTTCATTCCTGCCAGTGTGTTTGTGCTGTAAGACGAGGCAGTGTGGTGGTGATGGGTGCACCCCTGTGTAGGACATGTGTGGGTGTTGGTGGCTTCTCTGAGCAATTGTGGTTGTCGGACGAGTGGGGTATTCTGTTTTATGATTGGACCTCCCGGTCTGGTTATCATAGCGTAGTTGGTGTACTGTGGCGGATAGGATGCACCGGACGTTGGTCCATGCTGGTGCTTAGTAGTTGTATCTGTGTCTGTTACAGGCAGAGAGTAGTGTGTGATAGAGTGTGTGGCTGACGTGTGGTTCATTTTGTGTGTACGGACGTTCAGCATGTATAGGGGCATTTGCGTATATAATCTATCATAATCTATCTATGTGGGCCTGCATAGTTTACTGAGCAGTGCTGTGAGGTGACTGAACTACGAGTGACGTACTGATTTACAGCGGAATGATTGCCTTGTACCAAAGATGGAGTATCGGCTCTACGACAGCGTTGGCACCGCAGGAAATGGTCTCGTAAAACGGCCCTCCCACCGTCATCGTTGTGAGGGGTAGGGACCGCCTATATTCTGAGAGGAGCCCTGTTTGCCACTGGGCGTGGGGTCTCGCATCCTGCGGTTCAGTGCCCCCAGGGAAGCGCGCGGAGGTGGTGCTGCTGCTGCTGCTGCTGTAGCAAGCGAGCTACTTACAGCATGTATAGGGACAGCGGGAATATGGCATATTCGATATAACTCTTCATGAAACGCAAGATATAGGGGCGGATTGCACGTTACGAGTGCGGGAAGAGTCCGCCGTTCATCCGCTGGAGTTGCGATTTGGGCGGTTGGGGTGGGGCACGTGCGGGTGCGGGTGGAGCGATTGTCGGTCGACGACTTCGTGCGACGCAGGCACAGGCGTTGGGGCTCCTGTGGTGGGCAGATGATGCAGGGTTTGTGGGTGGCGTCGGAAAATGGGCACTGTGGGACCTAGCGATGTCGTAGTCGGCGTGGCGTCTCATAGATGGCGGTATCATCGGTGCAGCAGGTCATGTTGCGGGGGACCTGCAGGTGGCGGTATTTTTGTTTGTGGTGCGCTCGACATGGTGGACGTAGTGTCGTCCGATTCGCGTAGATGGAGCTATTGCATGTGGTTTCGTCACATTGTCATAGATGGCGGTGCCGTGTTTTGGAGGTATGGTTGGCGTAGTTTCGTTGGATTCCTGTAGATGGAGGTGTCGTTTCTGGGCCGGATGGCAATGTAGTTTGGTCACATTCCCAAAGATGGCTGTGTTGTGCCTGTGGGCGGCATTGTCAACATCATGCGGTATGGTCTGTTTATTGTGGACGTTGATGGCGTCGGGACCAGAGGGCGCGCGCGAACCGTTGACCACGCGTTATTCAC
>NW_026046093.1:17500-20000 GCF_023864275.1 Schistocerca cancellata
CTTGTACTGAGACATGCATGGCTTAATCTTTGAGACAAGCATATGACTACTGGCAGGATCAACCAGGGAGCTGCGTCAACTAGAGCTGAGCAGCCGGCCGCCCGGGAGTGTGTCCCAGGGGCCCGCGCGAACACGCAAGCGTCCGCTCAATTATTCTGCAAACAGGAGGAGGCTGAGCTCCCCTGCACAATACACCTCGAAACCCTCTCAGGTCCCGGCGGCGCGCAGCGCCGTCCTAAGTACTTGGTCGGGTTCGAGAGAGGCGCAATCGCCCGGAGTTAGGCGAGTAGACGCTTTAGGTGCGACCACCCGTGCTCCCAACTGAGCTTGCCGCTGCCGACAGAGGCCCGGGAGCGTGCTGTCGTGGCATTGCCGGCGGGAGACAACACGCGCCACCTACGGTGACCGGCAGCTCCAACGCCAGCGCCACAGAAGGGCAAAGGCCCCACGTGGGTGCCGAAGCGAACTCTCCCAGCACAGCGCACGTGCCAACACGTCTGCACAACTGCGATACAAACCACCAGCGAGAACCGCTGGGGCGACCGAGCAGCAGACGGCGTCGCGGCGCCGAGTGCCGGGCGGCGGCGCATCCTCAACGCACACAGTCCTCAATCGGACCAGCACACTGCAGATGTCCACCGCGCTTCGCACCGGGCCGGCGAGGACCCACTTTGGCTGCACGGCGCCGCGCGCAGGGTGCCCCGGCGCGCAGCTGCGCCGCCTGCCGCGTCCGTCGGCCGGCGCGCCTGCCACTGGGCGCCCCCACCAGCCGGCTGTAGCGCGTGCGCCCACGCACCGCGCGGCCAGCACGCCGGGCGGCCCCCCCTCACCGGCCGGGGACAGTCCCACCCACCCACAGCCGCGTATCGCTTCACACCCAGATTCACATTCACGTTCGTTGGTATGGTGGGGACCGCTTCGTAGCTGTACCGATCGTTGCCCTCACAGATGTACCTCCAGCAAGGACAACCGCACCACAACGGGTTACCAGTTGTTCATTTGCGTAACGTCACCAGTAAACGTACACGTCCATCCCCGTTTGCAAAGTCAACTATTATTGCATGCCTGCCTGTCAGGTGTCAAGACACACTACATCCGCTCACATCCACGCAACAAAATGTGCCCGACTAGAGGGCACGTGGAAGGTGCCCCCGTACGTATGCGATGTCCATTGCGCGACCAACTGTCAACCGGCCTCTGTAGCATGTCGCAGATGTGGAACGCGGGGCACCGTGCTATCACATTGTGTGAGAAGAGACTACTACGTCTGCATACACGCGCCACTACATGAACAGACGGCTCATGCTGATCGCCATCCACTGCGTCCATTACTCCCACACGTCTCTATGGCGTACCACACTGCAATGCAGCTGTTATGGGGAGATGACACGTAGCTGTGTACACAACATTCTGAGCGGGTTGCGGTTGGACAATACATTAATGTAACGTGTCATATGCCAATTACAGAGCAGGGTAAGGCACAACTTGGGTTAGGTTAAGGCACAACTTGGGTTAGGTTAAGGCACAACTTGGGTTAGGTTAAGGCACAACTTGGGTTAGGTTAAGGCACAACTTGGGTTAGGTTAAGGCACAACTTGGGTTAGGTTAAGGCACAACTTGGGTTAGGTTAAGGCACAACTTGGGTTAGGTTAAGGCACAACTTGGGTTAGGTTAAGGCACAACTTGGGTTAGGTTAAGGCACAACTTGGGTTAGGTTAAGGCACAACTTGGGTTAGGTTAAGGCACAACTTGGGTTAGGTTAAGGCACAACTTGGGTTAGGTTAAGGCACAACTTGGGTTAGGTTAAGGCACAACGTGGGTTAGGTTAAGGCACAACGTGGGTTAGGTTAAGGCACAACGTGGGTTAGGTTAAGGCACAATGTGGGTTAGGTTAAGGCACAATGTGGGTTAGGTTAAGGCACAATGTGGGGGTAGATTGCGGTACAAATTGCATTACATTGCGGTGCAAATTGCATTACATTGCGGTGCAAATTGCATTACATTGCGGTGCAAATTGAGTTACATTGCGGTGCAAATTGAGTTACATTGCGGTGCAAATTGAGTTACATTGCGGTGCAAATTGAGTTACATTGCGGTGCAAATTGAGTTACATTGCGGTGCAAATTGAGTTACATTGCGGTGCAAATTGAGTTACATTGCGGTGCAAATTGAGTTACATTGCGGTGCAAATTGAGTTACATTGCGGTGCAAATTGAGTTACATTGCGGTGCAAATTGAGTTACATTGCGGTGCAAATTGAGTTACATTGCGGTGCAAATTGCGTTACATTGCGGTGCAAATTGCGTTACATTGCGGTGCAAATTGCGTTACATTGCGGTGCAAATTGCGTTACATTGCGGTGCAAATTGCGTTACATTGCGGTGCAAATTGCGTTACATTGCGGTGCAAATTGCGTTACATTGCGGTGCAAATTGCGTTACATTGCGGTGCAAATTGCGTTACATTGCGGTGCAAATTGAGGTAGGTTAAGGTGCAACAC
>NW_026046093.1:30000-32500 GCF_023864275.1 Schistocerca cancellata
GCGCCGAGTGCCGGGCGGCGGCGCATCCTCAACGCACACAGTCCTCAATCGGACCAGCACACTGCAGATGTCCACCGCGCTTCGCACCGGGCCGGCGAGGACCCACTTTGGCTGCACGGCGCCGCGCGCAGGGTGCCCCGGCGCGCAGCTGCGCCGCCTGCCGCGTCCGTCGGCCGGCGCGCCTGCCACTGGGCGCCCCCACCAGCCGGCTGTAGCGCGTGCGCCCACGCACCGCGCGGCCAGCACGCCGGGCGGCCCCCCCTCACCGGCCGGGGACAGTCCCACCCACCCACAGCCGCGTATCGCTTCACACCCAGATTCACATTCACGTTCGTTGGTATGGTGGGGACCGCTTCGTAGCTGTACCGATCGTTGCCCTCACAGATGTACCTCCAGCAAGGACAACCGCACCACAACGGGTTACCAGTTGTTCATTTGCGTAACGTCACCAGTAAACGTACACGTCCATCCCCGTTTGCAAAGTCAACTATTATTGCATGCCTGCCTGTCAGGTGTCAAGACACACTACATCCGCTCACATCCACGCAACAAAATGTGCCCGACTAGAGGGCACGTGGAAGGTGCCCCCGTACGTATGCGATGTCCATTGCGCGACCCAACTGTCAACCGGCCTCTGTAGCATGTCGCAGATGTGGAACGCGGGGCACCGTGCTATCACATTGTGTGAGAAGAGACTACTACGTCTGCATACACGCGCCACTACATGAACAGACGGCTCATGCTGATCGCCATCCACTGCGTCCATTACTCCCACACGTCTCTATGGCGTACCACACTGCAATGCAGCTGTTATGGGGAGATGACACGTAGCTGTGTACACAACATTCTGAGCGGGTTGCGGTTGGACAATACATTAATGTAACGTGTCATATGCCAATTACAGAGCAGGGTAAGGCACAACTTGGGTTAGGTTAAGGCACAACTTGGGTTAGGTTAAGGCACAACTTGGGTTAGGTTAAGGCACAACTTGGGTTAGGTTAAGGCACAACTTGGGTTAGGTTAAGGCACAACTTGGGTTAGGTTAAGGCACAACTTGGGTTAGGTTAAGGCACAACTTGGGTTAGGTTAAGGCACAACTTGGGTTAGGTTAAGGCACAACTTGGGTTAGGTTAAGGCACAACTTGGGTTAGGTTAAGGCACAACTTGGGTTAGGTTAAGGCACAACTTGGGTTAGGTTAAGGCACAACTTGGGTTAGGTTAAGGCACAACTTGGGTTAGGTTAAGGCACAACGTGGGTTAGGTTAAGGCACAACGTGGGTTAGGTTAAGGCACAACGTGGGTTAGGTTAAGGCACAATGTGGGTTAGGTTAAGGCACAATGTGGGTTAGGTTAAGGCACAATGTGGGGGTAGATTGCGGTACAAATTGCATTACATTGCGGTGCAAATTGCATTACATTGCGGTGCAAATTGCATTACATTGCGGTGCAAATTGAGTTACATTGCGGTGCAAATTGAGTTACATTGCGGTGCAAATTGAGTTACATTGCGGTGCAAATTGAGTTACATTGCGGTGCAAATTGAGTTACATTGCGGTGCAAATTGAGTTACATTGCGGTGCAAATTGAGTTACATTGCGGTGCAAATTGAGTTACATTGCGGTGCAAATTGAGTTACATTGCGGTGCAAATTGAGTTACATTGCGGTGCAAATTGAGTTACATTGCGGTGCAAATTGAGTTACATTGCGGTGCAAATTGCGTTACATTGCGGTGCAAATTGCGTTACATTGCGGTGCAAATTGCGTTACATTGCGGTGCAAATTGCGTTACATTGCGGTGCAAATTGCGTTACATTGCGGTGCAAATTGCGTTACATTGCGGTGCAAATTGCGTTACATTGCGGTGCAAATTGCGTTACATTGCGGTGCAAATTGAGGTAGGTTAAGGTGCAACACAGGTTAGGTTAAGGTGCAACATAGGTTAGGTTAAGGTGCAAGATGGGTTAGGTTAAGGTGCAAGATGGGTTAGGTTAAGGTGCAAGATGGGTTAGGTTAAGGTGCAAGATGGGTTAGGTTAAGGTGCAAGATGGGTTAGGTTAAGGTGACATAGGTTAGGTTAAGGTGACATAGGTTAGGTTAAGGTGACATAGGTTAGGTTAAGGTGACATAGGTTAGGTTAAGGTGACATAGGTTAGGTTAAGGTGACATAGGTTAGGTTAAGGTGACATAGGTTAGGTTAAGGTGACATAGGTTAGGTTAAGGTACAAACTGGGTTGTGTTATGGTACACATTGCGTTGTAGTACAGTACACGTTAGGTTTGGGTACGGTACACAATGTGGTATGGGATGGCGTGTTGTGGGGGGGAGGGGGGGGGGGAGGTTCGTTGATATCGACCGTAGGACGTGGATGCCCGAGGCAGCGTCAGTGTGTCAAAGGAGTTATGTCACGTCGGGATGCGCCTTTTCGCCAGTGAGAGGGGGCGAGCCGTGTCTGTGGTTGCGGCAGACCTGTGTGTTTCATTCCTGCCAGTGTGTTTGTGC
>NW_026046094.1:0-5000 GCF_023864275.1 Schistocerca cancellata
ACGACGGCAACGTCCACAATAAACAGACCATACCGCCATCTGTGGGATACCCAGGCGTCTTATTTCGTGAAGACACCATGCCGACCTCTATGGGACGATGGTGACACCGCCGCCCACAGGCGCAACACAGCCATCTATGGGAATGTGACCAAACTACATTGCCATCCGGCCAGAAACGACACCTCCATCTACAGGAATCGAACGAAACTACGCCAACCATACCTCCAAAACACGGCACCGCCATCTATGACAATGTGACGAAACCACATGCAATAGCTCCATCTACGCGAATCGGACGACACTACGTCCACCATGTCGAGCGCACCACCAAAAATACCGCCATCTGCAGGTCTCCCGCAACATGGCCTGCTGCACCGACGATACTGCCATCTATGAGACGACAAGCCGACGACGACATCGCTAGGGCCCACAGTGCCCATTTTCCGACGCCACCCACAAAGCCTGCATCATCTGTCCACCACAGGAGCCCCAACGCCAGTGCCTGCGCCGCACGAAGTCGTCGACCGATCATCGCTCCGCTCCACTCCACTCGCACCCGCACCCCGCAAGTGCCCCACCCCAACCGCCCAAATCGCAACTCCAGCGGATGAACGGCGGACTCTTCCCGCACTCGTAACGTGCAATCCACCCCTATATCATGCGTTTCATGAAGAGTTATATCCAATATGCCATATTCCCGCTGTCCCTATACATGCTCTAAGTAGCTCGCTTGCTACAGCAGCAGCAGCACCACGTCCGCGCGCTTCCCTGGGGGCACTGAACCGCAGGACGCGAGACCCCACGCCCAGTGGCAAACAGGACTCCTCTCACAATATAGACGGTCACTACCCCGCACAACGATGACGGTGTGGGGGCCATTTTACGACACCGCTTCCTGCGGTGCCAACGCTGTCGTAGAGTCGATACGCCATCTTTGGTAGAAGGCAACCATTCCGCTGTAAATGAGTACGTCGCTCGTAGTTCAGTCACCTCGCAGCACTGCTCAGTAAACTATGCAGGCCCACATAGATAGATCAAATACGCAAATGCCCCTATACATGCTGAACGTCTGTGCAAACAAAAGGAACCACACGTCACCCACACACTCTATCACACACTACTCTCTGCCTGTAACAGACACAGATGCAATAATTAAGCACCACCATGGACCAACGTCCGGTGCATCCTATCCGCCACAGTACACCAACCAGACTATGATAACCAGGCCACGAGGTCCAATCATAAAACAGAATATCCCACTCGTCCGACAACCACAATTGCTCAGATAAGCCACCAACACCCACACATGTCCCACACAGGGGTGCACCCAACATCACCACACTGCCTCGTCTTACAGAACAAACACACTGGCAGGAATGAAACACACAGGTCTGCCGCAACCTCGGACACGGCGCGCCCCCTCTCACTACCGAAAAGCGCATCCCAACGTGACATACCTCCTTTGACACACTGACGCTGCCTCGGGCATCCACTTCCTACGGTCAATATGAACGAACCTCGCCCCGCCCCCCCCCCCCCCCACCAACACGCCATCCCATACCACAATGTGTACCGTACCCAAACCTAACGTGTACTGTACTACAACGCAATGTGTACCAAAACACAACCCAGTTTGTACCTTAACCTAACCTATGTCACCTTAACCTAACCTATGTCACCTTAACCTAACCTATGTCACCTTAACCTAACCTATGTCACCTTAACCTAACCTATGTCACCTTAACCTAACCTATGTCACCTTAACCTAACCTATGTCACCTTAACCTAACCCATCTTGCACCTTAACCTAACCTATGTCGCCTTAACCTAACCTCTGTTGCACCTTAACCTAACCTGTGTTGCACCTTAACCTAACCTGTGTTGCACCTTAACCTAACCTGTGTTGCACCTTAACCTAACGCAATTTGCACCGCAATGTAACGCAATTTGCACCGCAATGTAATGCAATTTGTACCGCAATCTACCCCAAGTTGTACCGCAATCTACCCCAAGTTGTACCGCAATCTACCCCAAGTTGTACCGCAATCTACCCCAAGTTGTACCGCAATCTACCCCAAGTTGTACCGCAATCTACCCCAAGTTGTACCGCAATCTACCCCAAGTTGTACCGCAATCTACCCCAAGTTGTACCGCAATCTACCCCAAGTTGTACCGCAATCTACCCCAAGTTGTACCGCAATCTACCCCAAGTTGTACCGCAATCTACCCCAAGTTGTGCCGCAATCTACCCCAAGTTGTGCCGCAATCTACCCCAAGTTGTGCCGCAATCTACCCCAAGTTGTGCCGCAATCTACCCCAAGTTGTGCCGCAATCTACCCCACGTTGTGCCTTAACCTAACCCACGTTGTGCCTTAACCTAACCCACGTTGTGCCTTAACATAACCCACGTTGTGCCTTAACATAACCCACGTTGTGCCTTAACCTAACCCACGTTGTGCCTTAACCTGCTCTGTAAATGGCATATGACACGTTACATTAATGTATTGTTGTCCAACCGCAACCCGCTCAGAATGTTGTGTACACAGCTACGTGTCATCTCCCCATAACAGCTGTATTGCAGTGTGGTACGCCATAGAGACGTGTGGGAGTAATGGACGCAGTGGATGGCGATCAGCATGAGCCGTCTGTTCATGTAGTGGCGCGTGTATGCAGACATAGTAGTCTCTTCTCACACAATGTGATAGCACGGTGTCCCGCGTTCCACATCTGCGACATGCTACAGAGGCTGGTTGACAGTTCGTCGCGCAATGGACATCGCATACGTACGGGGGCACCTTCCACGTGCCCTCTAGTCGGGCACATTTTGTTGCGTGGATGTGAGCGGATGTAGTGTGTCTTGACACCTGACAGGCAGGCATGCAATAATAGTTGACTTTGCAAACGGGGATGGACGTGGACGTGTACGTTTACTGGTGACGTTACGCAAATGAACAACTGGTAACCCGTTGTGGTGCGGTTGATCTTGCTGGAGGTACATCTGTGAGGGCAACGATCGGTACAGCTATGACGCGGTTGTGTCAGCGATACCCACCACACCAATGAACGTGAATGTGGATCTGGGTGTGAAGCGATACGCGGCTGTGGGTGGGTGGGACTGTCCCCGGCCGGTGAGGGGGGGCCGCCCGGCGTGCTGGCCGCGCGGTGCGTGGGCGCACGCGCTACAGCCGGCTGGTGGGGGCGCCCAGTGGCAGGCGCGCCGGCCGACGGACGCGGCAGGCGGCGCAGCTGCGCGCCGGGGCACCCTGCGCGCGGCGCCGTGCAGCCAAAGTGGGTCCTCGCCGGCCCGGTGCGAAGCGCGGTGGACATCTGCAGTGTGCTGGTCCGATTGAGGACTGTGTGCGTTGAGGATGCGCCGCCGCCCGGCACTCGGCGCCGCGACGCCGTCTGCTGCTCGGTCGCCCCAGCGGTTCTCGCTGGTGGTTTGTATCGCAGTTGTGCAGACGTGTTGGCACGTGCGCTGTGCTGGGAGAGTTCGCTTCGGCACCCACGTGGGGCCTTTGCCCTTCTGTGGCGCTGGCGTTGGAGCTGCCGGTCACCGTAGGTGGCGCGTGTTGTCTCCCGCCGGCAATGCCACGACAGCACGCTCCCGGGCCTCTGTCGGCAGCGGCAAGCTCAGTTGGGAGCACGGGTGGTCGCACCTAAAGCGTCTACTCGCCTAACTCCGGGCGATTGCGCCTCTCTCGAACCCGACCAAGTACTTAGGACGGCGCTGCGCGCCGCCGGGACCTGAGAGGGTTTCGAGGTGTATTGTGCAGGGGAGCTCAGCCTCCTCCTGTTTGCAGAATAATTGAGCGGACGCTTGCGTGTTCGCGCGGGCCCCCGGGACACACTCCCGGGCGGCCGGCTGCTCAGCTCTAGTTGACGCAGCTCCCTGGTTGATCCTGCCAGTAGTCATATGCTTGTCTCAAAGATTAAGCCATGCATGTCTCAGTACAAGCCGCATTAAGGTGAAACCGCGAATGGCTCATTAAATCAGTTATGGTTCCTTAGATCGTACCCACGTTACTTGGATAACTGTGGTAATTCTAGAGCTAATACATGCAAACAGAGTCCCGACCAGAGATGGAAGGGACGCTTTTATTAGATCAAAACCAATCGGTCGGCTCGTCCGGTCCGTTTGCCTTGGTGACTCTGAATAACTTTGGGCTGATCGCACGGTCCTCGTACCGGCGACGCATCTTTCAAATGTCTGCCTTATCAACTGTCGATGGTAGGTTCTGCGCCTACCATGGTTGTAACGGGTAACGGGGAATCAGGGTTCGATTCCGGAGAGGGAGCCTGAGAAACGGCTACCACATCCAAGGAAGGCAGCAGGCGCGCAAATTACCCACTCCCGGCACGGGGAGGTAGTGACGAAAAATAACGATACGGGACTCATCCGAGGCCCCGTAATCGGAATGAGTACACTTTAAATCCTTTAACGAGTATCTATTGGAGGGCAAGTCTGGTGCCAGCAGCCGCGGTAATTCCAGCTCCAATAGCGTATATTAAAGTTGTTGCGGTTAAAAAGCTCGTAGTTGGATTTGTGTCCCACGCTGTTGGTTCACCGCCCGTCGGTGTTTAACTGGCATGTATCGTGGGACGTCCTGCCGGTGGGGCGAGCCGAAGGCGTGCGACCGCCTCGTGCGTGTTCGTGCGTCCCGAGGCGGACCCCGTTGAAATCCTACCAAGGTGCTCTTTATTGAGTGTCTGGGTGGGCCGGCACGTTTACTTTGAACAAATTAGAGTGCTTAAAGCAGGCAAGCCCGCCTGAATACTGTGTGCATGGAATAATGGAATAGGACCTCGGTTCTATTTTGTTGGTTTTCGGAACCCGAGGTAATGATTAATAGGGACAGGCGGGGGCATTCGTATTGCGACGTTAGAGGTGAAATTCTTGGATCGTCGCAAGACGAACAGAAGCGAAAGCATTTGCCAAGTATGTTTTCATTAATCAAGAACGAAAGTTAGAGGTTCGAAGGCGATCAGATACCGCCCTA
>NW_026046094.1:12500-15000 GCF_023864275.1 Schistocerca cancellata
GTAGTTCAGTCACCTCGCAGCACTGCTCAGTAAACTATGCAGGCCCACATAGATAGATCAAATACGCAAATGCCCCTATACATGCTGAACGTCTGTGCAAACAAAAGGAACCACACGTCACCCACACACTCTATCACACACTACTCTCTGCCTGTAACAGACACAGATGCAATAATTAAGCACCACCATGGACCAACGTCCGGTGCATCCTATCCGCCACAGTACACCAACCAGACTATGATAACCAGGCCACGAGGTCCAATCATAAAACAGAATATCCCACTCGTCCGACAACCACAATTGCTCAGATAAGCCACCAACACCCACACATGTCCCACACAGGGGTGCACCCAACATCACCACACTGCCTCGTCTTACAGAACAAACACACTGGCAGGAATGAAACACACAGGTCTGCCGCAACCTCGGACACGGCGCGCCCCCTCTCACTACCGAAAAGCGCATCCCAACGTGACATACCTCCTTTGACACACTGACGCTGCCTCGGGCATCCACTTCCTACGGTCAATATGAACGAACCTCGCCCCGCCCCCCCCCCCCCCCCCACCAACACGCCATCCCATACCACAATGTGTACCGTACCCAAACCTAACGTGTACTGTACTACAACGCAATGTGTACCAAAACACAACCCAGTTTGTACCTTAACCTAACCTATGTCACCTTAACCTAACCTATGTCACCTTAACCTAACCTATGTCACCTTAACCTAACCTATGTCACCTTAACCTAACCTATGTCACCTTAACCTAACCTATGTCACCTTAACCTAACCCATCTTGCACCTTAACCTAACCTATGTCGCCTTAACCTAACCTCTGTTGCACCTTAACCTAACCTGTGTTGCACCTTAACCTAACCTGTGTTGCACCTTAACCTAACCTGTGTTGCACCTTAACCTAACGCAATTTGCACCGCAATGTAACGCAATTTGCACCGCAATGTAATGCAATTTGTACCGCAATCTACCCCAAGTTGTACCGCAATCTACCCCAAGTTGTACCGCAATCTACCCCAAGTTGTACCGCAATCTACCCCAAGTTGTACCGCAATCTACCCCAAGTTGTACCGCAATCTACCCCAAGTTGTACCGCAATCTACCCCAAGTTGTACCGCAATCTACCCCAAGTTGTACCGCAATCTACCCCAAGTTGTACCGCAATCTACCCCAAGTTGTACCGCAATCTACCCCAAGTTGTGCCGCAATCTACCCCAAGTTGTGCCGCAATCTACCCCAAGTTGTGCCGCAATCTACCCCAAGTTGTGCCGCAATCTACCCCAAGTTGTGCCGCAATCTACCCCACGTTGTGCCTTAACCTAACCCACGTTGTGCCTTAACCTAACCCACGTTGTGCCTTAACATAACCCACGTTGTGCCTTAACATAACCCACGTTGTGCCTTAACCTAACCCACGTTGTGCCTTAACCTGCTCTGTAAATGGCATATGACACGTTACATTAATGTATTGTTGTCCAACCGCAACCCGCTCAGAATGTTGTGTACACAGCTACGTGTCATCTCCCCATAACAGCTGTATTGCAGTGTGGTACGCCATAGAGACGTGTGGGAGTAATGGACGCAGTGGATGGCGATCAGCATGAGCCGTCTGTTCATGTAGTGGCGCGTGTATGCAGACATAGTAGTCTCTTCTCACACAATGTGATAGCACGGTGTCCCGCGTTCCACATCTGCGACATGCTACAGAGGCTGGTTGACAGTTCGTCGCGCAATGGACATCGCATACGTACGGGGGCACCTTCCACGTGCCCTCTAGTCGGGCACATTTTGTTGCGTGGATGTGAGCGGATGTAGTGTGTCTTGACACCTGACAGGCAGGCATGCAATAATAGTTGACTTTGCAAACGGGGATGGACGTGGACGTGTACGTTTACTGGTGACGTTACGCAAATGAACAACTGGTAACCCGTTGTGGTGCGGTTGATCTTGCTGGAGGTACATCTGTGAGGGCAACGATCGGTACAGCTATGACGCGGTTGTGTCAGCGATACCCACCACACCAATGAACGTGAATGTGGATCTGGGTGTGAAGCGATACGCGGCTGTGGGTGGGTGGGACTGTCCCCGGCCGGTGAGGGGGGGCCGCCCGGCGTGCTGGCCGCGCGGTGCGTGGGCGCACGCGCTACAGCCGGCTGGTGGGGGCGCCCAGTGGCAGGCGCGCCGGCCGACGGACGCGGCAGGCGGCGCAGCTGCGCGCCGGGGCACCCTGCGCGCGGCGCCGTGCAGCCAAAGTGGGTCCTCGCCGGCCCGGTGCGAAGCGCGGTGGACATCTGCAGTGTGCTGGTCCGATTGAGGACTGTGTGCGTTGAGGATGCGCCGCCGCCCGGCACTCGGCGCCGCGACGCCGTCTGCTGCTCGGTCGCCCCAGCGGTTCTCGCTGGTGGTTTGTATCGCAGTTGTGCAGACGTGTTGGCACGTGCGCTGTGCTGGGAGAGTTCGCTTCGGCACCCACGTGGGGCC
>NW_026046094.1:25000-27500 GCF_023864275.1 Schistocerca cancellata
GTACCGCAATCTACCCCAAGTTGTACCGCAATCTACCCCAAGTTGTACCGCAATCTACCCCAAGTTGTACCGCAATCTACCCCAAGTTGTACCGCAATCTACCCCAAGTTGTACCGCAATCTACCCCAAGTTGTACCGCAATCTACCCCAAGTTGTACCGCAATCTACCCCAAGTTGTACCGCAATCTACCCCAAGTTGTACCGCAATCTACCCCAAGTTGTACCGCAATCTACCCCAAGTTGTGCCGCAATCTACCCCAAGTTGTGCCGCAATCTACCCCAAGTTGTGCCGCAATCTACCCCAAGTTGTGCCGCAATCTACCCCAAGTTGTGCCGCAATCTACCCCACGTTGTGCCTTAACCTAACCCACGTTGTGCCTTAACCTAACCCACGTTGTGCCTTAACATAACCCACGTTGTGCCTTAACATAACCCACGTTGTGCCTTAACCTAACCCACGTTGTGCCTTAACCTGCTCTGTAAATGGCATATGACACGTTACATTAATGTATTGTTGTCCAACCGCAACCCGCTCAGAATGTTGTGTACACAGCTACGTGTCATCTCCCCATAACAGCTGTATTGCAGTGTGGTACGCCATAGAGACGTGTGGGAGTAATGGACGCAGTGGATGGCGATCAGCATGAGCCGTCTGTTCATGTAGTGGCGCGTGTATGCAGACATAGTAGTCTCTTCTCACACAATGTGATAGCACGGTGTCCCGCGTTCCACATCTGCGACATGCTACAGAGGCTGGTTGACAGTTCGTCGCGCAATGGACATCGCATACGTACGGGGGCACCTTCCACGTGCCCTCTAGTCGGGCACATTTTGTTGCGTGGATGTGAGCGGATGTAGTGTGTCTTGACACCTGACAGGCAGGCATGCAATAATAGTTGACTTTGCAAACGGGGATGGACGTGGACGTGTACGTTTACTGGTGACGTTACGCAAATGAACAACTGGTAACCCGTTGTGGTGCGGTTGATCTTGCTGGAGGTACATCTGTGAGGGCAACGATCGGTACAGCTATGACGCGGTTGTGTCAGCGATACCCACCACACCAATGAACGTGAATGTGGATCTGGGTGTGAAGCGATACGCGGCTGTGGGTGGGTGGGACTGTCCCCGGCCGGTGAGGGGGGGCCGCCCGGCGTGCTGGCCGCGCGGTGCGTGGGCGCACGCGCTACAGCCGGCTGGTGGGGGCGCCCAGTGGCAGGCGCGCCGGCCGACGGACGCGGCAGGCGGCGCAGCTGCGCGCCGGGGCACCCTGCGCGCGGCGCCGTGCAGCCAAAGTGGGTCCTCGCCGGCCCGGTGCGAAGCGCGGTGGACATCTGCAGTGTGCTGGTCCGATTGAGGACTGTGTGCGTTGAGGATGCGCCGCCGCCCGGCACTCGGCGCCGCGACGCCGTCTGCTGCTCGGTCGCCCCAGCGGTTCTCGCTGGTGGTTTGTATCGCAGTTGTGCAGACGTGTTGGCACGTGCGCTGTGCTGGGAGAGTTCGCTTCGGCACCCACGTGGGGCCTTTGCCCTTCTGTGGCGCTGGCGTTGGAGCTGCCGGTCACCGTAGGTGGCGCGTGTTGTCTCCCGCCGGCAATGCCACGACAGCACGCTCCCGGGCCTCTGTCGGCAGCGGCAAGCTCAGTTGGGAGCACGGGTGGTCGCACCTAAAGCGTCTACTCGCCTAACTCCGGGCGATTGCGCCTCTCTCGAACCCGACCAAGTACTTAGGACGGCGCTGCGCGCCGCCGGGACCTGAGAGGGTTTCGAGGTGTATTGTGCAGGGGAGCTCAGCCTCCTCCTGTTTGCAGAATAATTGAGCGGACGCTTGCGTGTTCGCGCGGGCCCCCGGGACACACTCCCGGGCGGCCGGCTGCTCAGCTCTAGTTGACGCAGCTCCCTGGTTGATCCTGCCAGTAGTCATATGCTTGTCTCAAAGATTAAGCCATGCATGTCTCAGTACAAGCCGCATTAAGGTGAAACCGCGAATGGCTCATTAAATCAGTTATGGTTCCTTAGATCGTACCCACGTTACTTGGATAACTGTGGTAATTCTAGAGCTAATACATGCAAACAGAGTCCCGACCAGAGATGGAAGGGACGCTTTTATTAGATCAAAACCAATCGGTCGGCTCGTCCGGTCCGTTTGCCTTGGTGACTCTGAATAACTTTGGGCTGATCGCACGGTCCTCGTACCGGCGACGCATCTTTCAAATGTCTGCCTTATCAACTGTCGATGGTAGGTTCTGCGCCTACCATGGTTGTAACGGGTAACGGGGAATCAGGGTTCGATTCCGGAGAGGGAGCCTGAGAAACGGCTACCACATCCAAGGAAGGCAGCAGGCGCGCAAATTACCCACTCCCGGCACGGGGAGGTAGTGACGAAAAATAACGATACGGGACTCATCCGAGGCCCCGTAATCGGAATGAGTACACTTTAAATCCTTTAACGAGTATCTATTGGAGGGCAAGTCTGGTGCCAGCAGCCGCGGTAATTCCAG
>NW_026046094.1:35000-36417 GCF_023864275.1 Schistocerca cancellata
ATCTGTCCACCACAGGAGCCCCAACGCCAGTGCCTGCGCCGCACGAAGTCGTCGACCGATCATCGCTCCGCTCCACTCCACTCGCACCCGCACCCGCAAGTGCCCCACCCCAACCGCCCAAATCGCAACTCCAGCGGATGAACGGCGGACTCTTCCCGCACTCGTAACGTGCAATCCACCCCTATATCATGCGTTTCATGAAGAGTTATATCCAATATGCCATATTCCCGCTGTCCCTATACATGCTCTAAGTAGCTCGCTTGCTACAGCAGCAGCAGCACCACGTCCGCGCGCTTCCCTGGGGGCACTGAACCGCAGGACGCGAGACCCCACGCCCAGTGGCAAACAGGACTCCTCTCACAATATAGACGGTCACTACCCCGCACAACGATGACGGTGTGGGGGCCATTTTACGACACCGCTTCCTGCGGTGCCAACGCTGTCGTAGAGTCGATACGCCATCTTTGGTAGAAGGCAACCATTCCGCTGTAAATGAGTACGTCGCTCGTAGTTCAGTCACCTCGCAGCACTGCTCAGTAAACTATGCAGGCCCACATAGATAGATCAAATACGCAAATGCCCCTATACATGCTGAACGTCTGTGCAAACAAAAGGAACCACACGTCACCCACACACTCTATCACACACTACTCTCTGCCTGTAACAGACACAGATGCAATAATTAAGCACCACCATGGACCAACGTCCGGTGCATCCTATCCGCCACAGTACACCAACCAGACTATGATAACCAGGCCACGAGGTCCAATCATAAAACAGAATATCCCACTCGTCCGACAACCACAATTGCTCAGATAAGCCACCAACACCCACACATGTCCCACACAGGGGTGCACCCAACATCACCACACTGCCTCGTCTTACAGAACAAACACACTGGCAGGAATGAAACACACAGGTCTGCCGCAACCTCGGACACGGCGCGCCCCCTCTCACTACCGAAAAGCGCATCCCAACGTGACATACCTCCTTTGACACACTGACGCTGCCTCGGGCATCCACTTCCTACGGTCAATATGAACGAACCTCGCCCCGCCCCCCCCCCCCCCCCCACCAACACGCCATCCCATACCACAATGTGTACCGTACCCAAACCTAACGTGTACTGTACTACAACGCAATGTGTACCAAAACACAACCCAGTTTGTACCTTAACCTAACCTATGTCACCTTAACCTAACCTATGTCACCTTAACCTAACCTATGTCACCTTAACCTAACCTATGTCACCTTAACCTAACCTATGTCACCTTAACCTAACCTATGTCACCTTAACCTAACCTATGTCACCTTAACCTAACCCATCTTGCACCTTAACCTAACCTATGTCGCCTTAACCTAACCTCTGTTGCACCTTAACCTAACCTGTGTTGCACCTTAACCTAACCTGTGTTGC
>NW_026046095.1:0-5000 GCF_023864275.1 Schistocerca cancellata
CCTTGTTACGACTTTTACTTCCTCTAAATGATCAAGTTTGGTCATCTTTCCGGTAGCATCGGCAACGACAGAGTCGATGCCGCGTACCAGTCCGAAGACCTCACTAAATCATTCAATCGGTAGTAGCGACGGGCGGTGTGTACAAAGGGCAGGGACGTAATCAACGCGAGCTTATGACTCGCGCTTACTGGGAATTCCTCGTTCATGGGGAACAATTGCAAGCCCCAATCCCTAGCACGAAGGAGGTTCAGCGGGTTACCCCGACCTTTCGGCCTAGGAAGACACGCTGATTCCTTCAGTGTAGCGCGCGTGCGGCCCAGAACATCTAAGGGCATCACAGACCTGTTATTGCTCAATCTCGTGCGGCTAGAAGCCGCCTGTCCCTCTAAGAAGAAAAGTAATCGCTGACAGCACGAAGGATGTCACGCGACTAGTTAGCAGGCTAGAGTCTCGTTCGTTATCGGAATTAACCAGACAAATCGCTCCACCAACTAAGAACGGCCATGCACCACCACCCACCGAATCAAGAAAGAGCTATCAATCTGTCAATCCTTCCGGTGTCCGGGCCTGGTGAGGTTTCCCGTGTTGAGTCAAATTAAGCCGCAGGCTCCACTCCTGGTGGTGCCCTTCCGTCAATTCCTTTAAGTTTCAGCTTTGCAACCATACTTCCCCCGGAACCCAAAAGCTTTGGTTTCCCGGAGGCTGCCCGCCGAGTCATCGGAGGAACTGCGGCGGATCGCTGGCTGGCATCGTTTATGGTTAGAACTAGGGCGGTATCTGATCGCCTTCGAACCTCTAACTTTCGTTCTTGATTAATGAAAACATACTTGGCAAATGCTTTCGCTTCTGTTCGTCTTGCGACGATCCAAGAATTTCACCTCTAACGTCGCAATACGAATGCCCCCGCCTGTCCCTATTAATCATTACCTCGGGTTCCGAAAACCAACAAAATAGAACCGAGGTCCTATTCCATTATTCCATGCACACAGTATTCAGGCGGGCTTGCCTGCTTTAAGCACTCTAATTTGTTCAAAGTAAACGTGCCGGCCCACCCAGACACTCAATAAAGAGCACCTTGGTAGGATTTCAACGGGGTCCGCCTCGGGACGCACGAACACGCACGAGGCGGTCGCACGCCTTCGGCTCGCCCCACCGGCAGGACGTCCCACGATACATGCCAGTTAAACACCGACGGGCGGTGAACCAACAGCGTGGGACACAAATCCAACTACGAGCTTTTTAACCGCAACAACTTTAATATACGCTATTGGAGCTGGAATTACCGCGGCTGCTGGCACCAGACTTGCCCTCCAATAGATACTCGTTAAAGGATTTAAAGTGTACTCATTCCGATTACGGGGCCTCGGATGAGTCCCGTATCGTTATTTTTCGTCACTACCTCCCCGTGCCGGGAGTGGGTAATTTGCGCGCCTGCTGCCTTCCTTGGATGTGGTAGCCGTTTCTCAGGCTCCCTCTCCGGAATCGAACCCTGATTCCCCGTTACCCGTTACAACCATGGTAGGCGCAGAACCTACCATCGACAGTTGATAAGGCAGACATTTGAAAGATGCGTCGCCGGTACGAGGACCGTGCGATCAGCCCAAAGTTATTCAGAGTCACCAAGGCAAACGGACCGGACGAGCCGACCGATTGGTTTTGATCTAATAAAAGCGTCCCTTCCATCTCTGGTCGGGACTCTGTTTGCATGTATTAGCTCTAGAATTACCACAGTTATCCAAGTAACGTGGGTACGATCTAAGGAACCATAACTGATTTAATGAGCCATTCGCGGTTTCACCTTAATGCGGCTTGTACTGAGACATGCATGGCTTAATCTTTGAGACAAGCATATGACTACTGGCAGGATCAACCAGGGAGCTGCGTCAACTAGAGCTGAGCAGCCGGCCGCCCGGGAGTGTGTCCCGGGGGCCCGCGCGAACACGCAAGCGTCCGCTCAATTATTCTGCAAACAGGAGGAGGCTGGGCTCCCCTGCACAATACACCTCGAAACCCTCTCAGGTCCCGGCGGCGCGCAGCGCCGTCCTAAGTACTTGGTCGGGTTCGAGAGAGGCGCAATCGCCCGGAGTTAGGCGAGTAGACGCTTTAGGTGCGACCACCCGTGCTCCCAACTGAGCTTGCCGCTGCCGACAGAGGCCCGGGAGCGTGCTGTCGTGGCATTGCCGGCGGGAGACAACACGCGCCACCTACGGTGACCGGCAGCTCCAACGCCAGCGCCACAGAAGGGCAAAGGCCCCACGTGGGTGCCGAAGCGAACTCTCCCAGCACAGCGCACGTGCCAACACGTCCGCACAACTGCGATACAAACCACCAGCGAGAACCGCTGGGGCGACCGAGCAGCAGACGGCGTCGCGGCGCCGAGTGCCGGGCGGCGGCGCATCCTCAACGCACACAGTCCTCAATCGGACCAGCACACTGCAGATGTCCACCGCGCTTCGCACCGGGTCCGCGAGGACCCACTTTGGCTGCACGGCGCCGCGCGCAGGGTGCCCCGGCGCGCAGCTGCGCCGCCTGCCGCGTCCGTCGGCCGGCGCGCCTGCCACTGGGCGCCCCCACCAGCCGGCTGTAGCGCGTGCGCCCACGCACCGCGCGGCCAGCACGCCGGGCGGCCCCCCCTCACCGGCCGGGGACAGTCCCACCCACCCACAGCCGCGTATCGCTTCACACCCAGATTCACATTCACGTTCGTTGGTATGGTGGGGACCGCTTCGTAGCTGTACCGATCGTTGCCCTCACAGATGTACCTCCAGCAAGATCAACCGCACCACAACGGGTTACCAGTTGTTCATTTGCGTAACGTCACCAGTAAACGTACACGTCCATCCCCGTTTGCAAAGTCAACTATTATTGCATGCCTGCCTGTCAGGTGTCAAGACACACTACATTCGCTCACATCCACGCAACAAAATGTGCCCGACTAGAGGGCACGTGGAAGGTGCCCCCGTACATATGCGATCTCCATTGCGCGACCAACTGTCAACCGGCCTCTGTAGCATGTCGCAGATGTGGAACGCGGGGCACCGTGCTATCACATTGTGTGAGAAGAGACTACTACGTCTGCATACACGCGCCACTACATGAACAGACGGCTCATGCTGATCGCCATCCACTGCGTCCATTACTCCCACACGTCTCTATGGCGTACCACACTGCAATGCAGCTGTTATGGGGAGATGACACATAGCTGTGTACACAACATTCTGAGCCGGTTGCGGTTGGACAACAATACATTAATGTAACGTGTCATATGCCAATTACAGAGCAGGGTAAGGCACAACGTGGGTTAGGTTAAGGCACAACGTGGGTTAGGTTAAGGCACAACGTGGGTTAGGTTAAGGCACAACGTGGGTTAGGTTAAGGCACAACGTGGGTTAGGTTAAGGCACAACGTGGGTTAGGTTAAGGCACAACGTGGGTTAGGTTAAGGCACAACGTGGGTTAGGTTAAGGCACAACGTGGGTTAGGTTAAGGCACAACGTGGGTTAGGTTAAGCCACAACGTGGGTTAGGTTAAGCCACAACGTGGGTTAGGTTAAGCCACAACGTGGGTTAGGTTAAGCCACAACGTGGGTTAGGTTAAGCCACAACGTGGGTTAGGTTAAGCCACAACGTGGGTTAGGTTAAGCCACAACGTGGGTTAGGTTAAGGCACAACGTGGGTTAGGTTAAGGCACAACGTGGGTTAGGTTAAGGCACAACGTGGGTTAGGTTAAGGCACAACGTGGGTTAGGTTAAGGCACAACGTGGGTTAGGTTAAGCCACAACGTGGGTTAGGTTAAGCCACAACGTGGGTTAGGTTAAGCCACAACGTGGGTTAGGTTAAGCCACAACGTGGGTTAGGTTAAGCCACAACGTGGGTTAGGTTAAGCCACAACGTGGGTTAGGTTAAGCCACAACGTGGGTTAGGTTAAGCCACAACGTGGGTTAGGTTAAGCCACAACGTGGGTTAGGTTAAGCCACAACGTGGGTTAGGTTAAGCCACAACGTGGGTTAGGTTAAGCCACAACGTGGGTTAGGTTAAGCCACAACGTGGGTTAGGTTAAGCCACAACGTGGGTTAGGTTAAGCCACAACGTGGGTTAGGTTAAGCCACAACGTGGGTTAGGTTAAGCCACAACGTGGGTTAGGTTAAGCCACAACGTGGGTTAGGTTAAGGCACAACGTGGGTTAGGTTAAGGCACAACGTGGGTTAGGTTAAGGCACAACATGGGGGTAGATTGCGGTACAAATTGCGTTACATTGCGGTGCAAATTGCGTTACATTGCGGTGCAAATTGCGTTACATTGCGGTGCAAATTGCGTTACATTGCGGTGCAAATTGCGTTACATTGCGGTGCAAATTGAGTTACATTGCGGTGCAAATTGAGTTACATTGCGGTGCAAATTGAGTTACATTGCGGTGCAAATTGAGTTACATTGCGGTGCAAATTGAGTTACATTGCGGTGCAAATTGAGTTACATTGCGGTGCAAATTGAGGTAGGTTAAGGTGCAACACAGGTTAGGTTAAGGTGACATAGGTTAGGTTAAGGTGACATAGGTTAGGTTAAGGTGACATAGGTTAGGTTAAGGTGACATAGGTTAGGTTAAGGTGACATAGGTTAGGTTAAGGTGACATAGGTTAGGTTAAGGTGACATAGGTTAGGTTAAGGTGACATAGGTTAGGTTAAGGTGACATAGGTTAGGTTAAGGTGACATAGGTTAGGTTAAGGTGACATAGGTTAGGTTAAGGTACAAACTGGGTTGTGTTATGGTACACATTGCGTTGTAGTACAGTACACGTTAGGTTTGGGTACGGTACACAATGTGGTATGGGATGGCGTGTTGTGGGGGGGGGGGGGGGGGTGAGGTTCGTTGATATCGACCGTAGGACGTGGATGCCCGAGGCAGCGTCAGTGTGTCAAAGGAGTTATGTCACGTCGGGATGCGCTTTCCGCCAGTGAGAGGGGGGGGCGAGCCGTGTCTGTGGTTGCGGCAGACCTGTGTGTT
>NW_026046095.1:12500-17500 GCF_023864275.1 Schistocerca cancellata
GAGTCTCGTTCGTTATCGGAATTAACCAGACAAATCGCTCCACCAACTAAGAACGGCCATGCACCACCACCCACCGAATCAAGAAAGAGCTATCAATCTGTCAATCCTTCCGGTGTCCGGGCCTGGTGAGGTTTCCCGTGTTGAGTCAAATTAAGCCGCAGGCTCCACTCCTGGTGGTGCCCTTCCGTCAATTCCTTTAAGTTTCAGCTTTGCAACCATACTTCCCCCGGAACCCAAAAGCTTTGGTTTCCCGGAGGCTGCCCGCCGAGTCATCGGAGGAACTGCGGCGGATCGCTGGCTGGCATCGTTTATGGTTAGAACTAGGGCGGTATCTGATCGCCTTCGAACCTCTAACTTTCGTTCTTGATTAATGAAAACATACTTGGCAAATGCTTTCGCTTCTGTTCGTCTTGCGACGATCCAAGAATTTCACCTCTAACGTCGCAATACGAATGCCCCCGCCTGTCCCTATTAATCATTACCTCGGGTTCCGAAAACCAACAAAATAGAACCGAGGTCCTATTCCATTATTCCATGCACACAGTATTCAGGCGGGCTTGCCTGCTTTAAGCACTCTAATTTGTTCAAAGTAAACGTGCCGGCCCACCCAGACACTCAATAAAGAGCACCTTGGTAGGATTTCAACGGGGTCCGCCTCGGGACGCACGAACACGCACGAGGCGGTCGCACGCCTTCGGCTCGCCCCACCGGCAGGACGTCCCACGATACATGCCAGTTAAACACCGACGGGCGGTGAACCAACAGCGTGGGACACAAATCCAACTACGAGCTTTTTAACCGCAACAACTTTAATATACGCTATTGGAGCTGGAATTACCGCGGCTGCTGGCACCAGACTTGCCCTCCAATAGATACTCGTTAAAGGATTTAAAGTGTACTCATTCCGATTACGGGGCCTCGGATGAGTCCCGTATCGTTATTTTTCGTCACTACCTCCCCGTGCCGGGAGTGGGTAATTTGCGCGCCTGCTGCCTTCCTTGGATGTGGTAGCCGTTTCTCAGGCTCCCTCTCCGGAATCGAACCCTGATTCCCCGTTACCCGTTACAACCATGGTAGGCGCAGAACCTACCATCGACAGTTGATAAGGCAGACATTTGAAAGATGCGTCGCCGGTACGAGGACCGTGCGATCAGCCCAAAGTTATTCAGAGTCACCAAGGCAAACGGACCGGACGAGCCGACCGATTGGTTTTGATCTAATAAAAGCGTCCCTTCCATCTCTGGTCGGGACTCTGTTTGCATGTATTAGCTCTAGAATTACCACAGTTATCCAAGTAACGTGGGTACGATCTAAGGAACCATAACTGATTTAATGAGCCATTCGCGGTTTCACCTTAATGCGGCTTGTACTGAGACATGCATGGCTTAATCTTTGAGACAAGCATATGACTACTGGCAGGATCAACCAGGGAGCTGCGTCAACTAGAGCTGAGCAGCCGGCCGCCCGGGAGTGTGTCCCGGGGGCCCGCGCGAACACGCAAGCGTCCGCTCAATTATTCTGCAAACAGGAGGAGGCTGGGCTCCCCTGCACAATACACCTCGAAACCCTCTCAGGTCCCGGCGGCGCGCAGCGCCGTCCTAAGTACTTGGTCGGGTTCGAGAGAGGCGCAATCGCCCGGAGTTAGGCGAGTAGACGCTTTAGGTGCGACCACCCGTGCTCCCAACTGAGCTTGCCGCTGCCGACAGAGGCCCGGGAGCGTGCTGTCGTGGCATTGCCGGCGGGAGACAACACGCGCCACCTACGGTGACCGGCAGCTCCAACGCCAGCGCCACAGAAGGGCAAAGGCCCCACGTGGGTGCCGAAGCGAACTCTCCCAGCACAGCGCACGTGCCAACACGTCCGCACAACTGCGATACAAACCACCAGCGAGAACCGCTGGGGCGACCGAGCAGCAGACGGCGTCGCGGCGCCGAGTGCCGGGCGGCGGCGCATCCTCAACGCACACAGTCCTCAATCGGACCAGCACACTGCAGATGTCCACCGCGCTTCGCACCGGGTCCGCGAGGACCCACTTTGGCTGCACGGCGCCGCGCGCAGGGTGCCCCGGCGCGCAGCTGCGCCGCCTGCCGCGTCCGTCGGCCGGCGCGCCTGCCACTGGGCGCCCCCACCAGCCGGCTGTAGCGCGTGCGCCCACGCACCGCGCGGCCAGCACGCCGGGCGGCCCCCCCTCACCGGCCGGGGACAGTCCCACCCACCCACAGCCGCGTATCGCTTCACACCCAGATTCACATTCACGTTCGTTGGTATGGTGGGGACCGCTTCGTAGCTGTACCGATCGTTGCCCTCACAGATGTACCTCCAGCAAGATCAACCGCACCACAACGGGTTACCAGTTGTTCATTTGCGTAACGTCACCAGTAAACGTACACGTCCATCCCCGTTTGCAAAGTCAACTATTATTGCATGCCTGCCTGTCAGGTGTCAAGACACACTACATTCGCTCACATCCACGCAACAAAATGTGCCCGACTAGAGGGCACGTGGAAGGTGCCCCCGTACATATGCGATCTCCATTGCGCGACCAACTGTCAACCGGCCTCTGTAGCATGTCGCAGATGTGGAACGCGGGGCACCGTGCTATCACATTGTGTGAGAAGAGACTACTACGTCTGCATACACGCGCCACTACATGAACAGACGGCTCATGCTGATCGCCATCCACTGCGTCCATTACTCCCACACGTCTCTATGGCGTACCACACTGCAATGCAGCTGTTATGGGGAGATGACACATAGCTGTGTACACAACATTCTGAGCCGGTTGCGGTTGGACAACAATACATTAATGTAACGTGTCATATGCCAATTACAGAGCAGGGTAAGGCACAACGTGGGTTAGGTTAAGGCACAACGTGGGTTAGGTTAAGGCACAACGTGGGTTAGGTTAAGGCACAACGTGGGTTAGGTTAAGGCACAACGTGGGTTAGGTTAAGGCACAACGTGGGTTAGGTTAAGGCACAACGTGGGTTAGGTTAAGGCACAACGTGGGTTAGGTTAAGGCACAACGTGGGTTAGGTTAAGCCACAACGTGGGTTAGGTTAAGCCACAACGTGGGTTAGGTTAAGCCACAACGTGGGTTAGGTTAAGCCACAACGTGGGTTAGGTTAAGCCACAACGTGGGTTAGGTTAAGCCACAACGTGGGTTAGGTTAAGCCACAACGTGGGTTAGGTTAAGGCACAACGTGGGTTAGGTTAAGGCACAACGTGGGTTAGGTTAAGGCACAACGTGGGTTAGGTTAAGGCACAACGTGGGTTAGGTTAAGGCACAACGTGGGTTAGGTTAAGCCACAACGTGGGTTAGGTTAAGCCACAACGTGGGTTAGGTTAAGCCACAACGTGGGTTAGGTTAAGCCACAACGTGGGTTAGGTTAAGCCACAACGTGGGTTAGGTTAAGCCACAACGTGGGTTAGGTTAAGCCACAACGTGGGTTAGGTTAAGCCACAACGTGGGTTAGGTTAAGCCACAACGTGGGTTAGGTTAAGCCACAACGTGGGTTAGGTTAAGCCACAACGTGGGTTAGGTTAAGCCACAACGTGGGTTAGGTTAAGCCACAACGTGGGTTAGGTTAAGCCACAACGTGGGTTAGGTTAAGCCACAACGTGGGTTAGGTTAAGCCACAACGTGGGTTAGGTTAAGCCACAACGTGGGTTAGGTTAAGCCACAACGTGGGTTAGGTTAAGGCACAACGTGGGTTAGGTTAAGGCACAACGTGGGTTAGGTTAAGGCACAACATGGGGGTAGATTGCGGTACAAATTGCGTTACATTGCGGTGCAAATTGCGTTACATTGCGGTGCAAATTGCGTTACATTGCGGTGCAAATTGCGTTACATTGCGGTGCAAATTGCGTTACATTGCGGTGCAAATTGAGTTACATTGCGGTGCAAATTGAGTTACATTGCGGTGCAAATTGAGTTACATTGCGGTGCAAATTGAGTTACATTGCGGTGCAAATTGAGTTACATTGCGGTGCAAATTGAGTTACATTGCGGTGCAAATTGAGGTAGGTTAAGGTGCAACACAGGTTAGGTTAAGGTGACATAGGTTAGGTTAAGGTGACATAGGTTAGGTTAAGGTGACATAGGTTAGGTTAAGGTGACATAGGTTAGGTTAAGGTGACATAGGTTAGGTTAAGGTGACATAGGTTAGGTTAAGGTGACATAGGTTAGGTTAAGGTGACATAGGTTAGGTTAAGGTGACATAGGTTAGGTTAAGGTGACATAGGTTAGGTTAAGGTGACATAGGTTAGGTTAAGGTACAAACTGGGTTGTGTTATGGTACACATTGCGTTGTAGTACAGTACACGTTAGGTTTGGGTACGGTACACAATGTGGTATGGGATGGCGTGTTGTGGGGGGGGGGGGGGGGTGAGGTTCGTTGATATCGACCGTAGGACGTGGATGCCCGAGGCAGCGTCAGTGTGTCAAAGGAGTTATGTCACGTCGGGATGCGCTTTCCGCCAGTGAGAGGGGGGGGCGAGCCGTGTCTGTGGTTGCGGCAGACCTGTGTGTTTCATTCCTGCCAGTGTGTTTGTGCTGTAAGACGAGGCAGTGTGGTGATGTTGGGTGCACCCCTGTGTAGGACATGTGTGGGTGTTGGTGGCTTATCTGAGCAATTGTGGTTGTCGGACGAGTGGGATATTCTGTTTTATGATTGGACCTCCTGGCCTGGTTATCATAGTCTGGTTGGTGTACTGTGGCGGATAGGATGCACCGGACGTTGGTCCATGCCGGTGCTTAATTATTGTATCTGTGTTTGTTACAGGCAGAGAGTAGTGTGTGATAGAGTGTGTGGGTGATAGAGTGTGCGGGTGACGTGTGGTTCGTTTTGTTTGCACAGACGTTCAGCATGTATAGGGGCATTTGCGTATTTGATCTATCTATGTGGGCCTGCATAGTTTACTGAGCAGTGCTGCGAGGTGACTGAACTACGAGCGACGTACTCATTTACAGCGGAATGGTTGCCTTCTACCAAAGATGG
>NW_026046095.1:25000-30000 GCF_023864275.1 Schistocerca cancellata
TATTAATCATTACCTCGGGTTCCGAAAACCAACAAAATAGAACCGAGGTCCTATTCCATTATTCCATGCACACAGTATTCAGGCGGGCTTGCCTGCTTTAAGCACTCTAATTTGTTCAAAGTAAACGTGCCGGCCCACCCAGACACTCAATAAAGAGCACCTTGGTAGGATTTCAACGGGGTCCGCCTCGGGACGCACGAACACGCACGAGGCGGTCGCACGCCTTCGGCTCGCCCCACCGGCAGGACGTCCCACGATACATGCCAGTTAAACACCGACGGGCGGTGAACCAACAGCGTGGGACACAAATCCAACTACGAGCTTTTTAACCGCAACAACTTTAATATACGCTATTGGAGCTGGAATTACCGCGGCTGCTGGCACCAGACTTGCCCTCCAATAGATACTCGTTAAAGGATTTAAAGTGTACTCATTCCGATTACGGGGCCTCGGATGAGTCCCGTATCGTTATTTTTCGTCACTACCTCCCCGTGCCGGGAGTGGGTAATTTGCGCGCCTGCTGCCTTCCTTGGATGTGGTAGCCGTTTCTCAGGCTCCCTCTCCGGAATCGAACCCTGATTCCCCGTTACCCGTTACAACCATGGTAGGCGCAGAACCTACCATCGACAGTTGATAAGGCAGACATTTGAAAGATGCGTCGCCGGTACGAGGACCGTGCGATCAGCCCAAAGTTATTCAGAGTCACCAAGGCAAACGGACCGGACGAGCCGACCGATTGGTTTTGATCTAATAAAAGCGTCCCTTCCATCTCTGGTCGGGACTCTGTTTGCATGTATTAGCTCTAGAATTACCACAGTTATCCAAGTAACGTGGGTACGATCTAAGGAACCATAACTGATTTAATGAGCCATTCGCGGTTTCACCTTAATGCGGCTTGTACTGAGACATGCATGGCTTAATCTTTGAGACAAGCATATGACTACTGGCAGGATCAACCAGGGAGCTGCGTCAACTAGAGCTGAGCAGCCGGCCGCCCGGGAGTGTGTCCCGGGGGCCCGCGCGAACACGCAAGCGTCCGCTCAATTATTCTGCAAACAGGAGGAGGCTGGGCTCCCCTGCACAATACACCTCGAAACCCTCTCAGGTCCCGGCGGCGCGCAGCGCCGTCCTAAGTACTTGGTCGGGTTCGAGAGAGGCGCAATCGCCCGGAGTTAGGCGAGTAGACGCTTTAGGTGCGACCACCCGTGCTCCCAACTGAGCTTGCCGCTGCCGACAGAGGCCCGGGAGCGTGCTGTCGTGGCATTGCCGGCGGGAGACAACACGCGCCACCTACGGTGACCGGCAGCTCCAACGCCAGCGCCACAGAAGGGCAAAGGCCCCACGTGGGTGCCGAAGCGAACTCTCCCAGCACAGCGCACGTGCCAACACGTCCGCACAACTGCGATACAAACCACCAGCGAGAACCGCTGGGGCGACCGAGCAGCAGACGGCGTCGCGGCGCCGAGTGCCGGGCGGCGGCGCATCCTCAACGCACACAGTCCTCAATCGGACCAGCACACTGCAGATGTCCACCGCGCTTCGCACCGGGTCCGCGAGGACCCACTTTGGCTGCACGGCGCCGCGCGCAGGGTGCCCCGGCGCGCAGCTGCGCCGCCTGCCGCGTCCGTCGGCCGGCGCGCCTGCCACTGGGCGCCCCCACCAGCCGGCTGTAGCGCGTGCGCCCACGCACCGCGCGGCCAGCACGCCGGGCGGCCCCCCCTCACCGGCCGGGGACAGTCCCACCCACCCACAGCCGCGTATCGCTTCACACCCAGATTCACATTCACGTTCGTTGGTATGGTGGGGACCGCTTCGTAGCTGTACCGATCGTTGCCCTCACAGATGTACCTCCAGCAAGATCAACCGCACCACAACGGGTTACCAGTTGTTCATTTGCGTAACGTCACCAGTAAACGTACACGTCCATCCCCGTTTGCAAAGTCAACTATTATTGCATGCCTGCCTGTCAGGTGTCAAGACACACTACATTCGCTCACATCCACGCAACAAAATGTGCCCGACTAGAGGGCACGTGGAAGGTGCCCCCGTACATATGCGATCTCCATTGCGCGACCAACTGTCAACCGGCCTCTGTAGCATGTCGCAGATGTGGAACGCGGGGCACCGTGCTATCACATTGTGTGAGAAGAGACTACTACGTCTGCATACACGCGCCACTACATGAACAGACGGCTCATGCTGATCGCCATCCACTGCGTCCATTACTCCCACACGTCTCTATGGCGTACCACACTGCAATGCAGCTGTTATGGGGAGATGACACATAGCTGTGTACACAACATTCTGAGCCGGTTGCGGTTGGACAACAATACATTAATGTAACGTGTCATATGCCAATTACAGAGCAGGGTAAGGCACAACGTGGGTTAGGTTAAGGCACAACGTGGGTTAGGTTAAGGCACAACGTGGGTTAGGTTAAGGCACAACGTGGGTTAGGTTAAGGCACAACGTGGGTTAGGTTAAGGCACAACGTGGGTTAGGTTAAGGCACAACGTGGGTTAGGTTAAGGCACAACGTGGGTTAGGTTAAGGCACAACGTGGGTTAGGTTAAGGCACAACGTGGGTTAGGTTAAGCCACAACGTGGGTTAGGTTAAGCCACAACGTGGGTTAGGTTAAGCCACAACGTGGGTTAGGTTAAGCCACAACGTGGGTTAGGTTAAGCCACAACGTGGGTTAGGTTAAGCCACAACGTGGGTTAGGTTAAGCCACAACGTGGGTTAGGTTAAGGCACAACGTGGGTTAGGTTAAGGCACAACGTGGGTTAGGTTAAGGCACAACGTGGGTTAGGTTAAGGCACAACGTGGGTTAGGTTAAGGCACAACGTGGGTTAGGTTAAGCCACAACGTGGGTTAGGTTAAGCCACAACGTGGGTTAGGTTAAGCCACAACGTGGGTTAGGTTAAGCCACAACGTGGGTTAGGTTAAGCCACAACGTGGGTTAGGTTAAGCCACAACGTGGGTTAGGTTAAGCCACAACGTGGGTTAGGTTAAGCCACAACGTGGGTTAGGTTAAGCCACAACGTGGGTTAGGTTAAGCCACAACGTGGGTTAGGTTAAGCCACAACGTGGGTTAGGTTAAGCCACAACGTGGGTTAGGTTAAGCCACAACGTGGGTTAGGTTAAGCCACAACGTGGGTTAGGTTAAGCCACAACGTGGGTTAGGTTAAGCCACAACGTGGGTTAGGTTAAGCCACAACGTGGGTTAGGTTAAGCCACAACGTGGGTTAGGTTAAGGCACAACGTGGGTTAGGTTAAGGCACAACGTGGGTTAGGTTAAGGCACAACATGGGGGTAGATTGCGGTACAAATTGCGTTACATTGCGGTGCAAATTGCGTTACATTGCGGTGCAAATTGCGTTACATTGCGGTGCAAATTGCGTTACATTGCGGTGCAAATTGCGTTACATTGCGGTGCAAATTGAGTTACATTGCGGTGCAAATTGAGTTACATTGCGGTGCAAATTGAGTTACATTGCGGTGCAAATTGAGTTACATTGCGGTGCAAATTGAGTTACATTGCGGTGCAAATTGAGGTAGGTTAAGGTGCAACACAGGTTAGGTTAAGGTGACATAGGTTAGGTTAAGGTGACATAGGTTAGGTTAAGGTGACATAGGTTAGGTTAAGGTGACATAGGTTAGGTTAAGGTGACATAGGTTAGGTTAAGGTGACATAGGTTAGGTTAAGGTGACATAGGTTAGGTTAAGGTGACATAGGTTAGGTTAAGGTGACATAGGTTAGGTTAAGGTGACATAGGTTAGGTTAAGGTGACATAGGTTAGGTTAAGGTACAAACTGGGTTGTGTTATGGTACACATTGCGTTGTAGTACAGTACACGTTAGGTTTGGGTACGGTACACAATGTGGTATGGGATGGCGTGTTGTGGGGGGGGGGGGGGGGGGTGAGGTTCGTTGATATCGACCGTAGGACGTGGATGCCCGAGGCAGCGTCAGTGTGTCAAAGGAGTTATGTCACGTCGGGATGCGCTTTCCGCCAGTGAGAGGGGGGGGCGAGCCGTGTCTGTGGTTGCGGCAGACCTGTGTGTTTCATTCCTGCCAGTGTGTTTGTGCTGTAAGACGAGGCAGTGTGGTGATGTTGGGTGCACCCCTGTGTAGGACATGTGTGGGTGTTGGTGGCTTATCTGAGCAATTGTGGTTGTCGGACGAGTGGGATATTCTGTTTTATGATTGGACCTCCTGGCCTGGTTATCATAGTCTGGTTGGTGTACTGTGGCGGATAGGATGCACCGGACGTTGGTCCATGCCGGTGCTTAATTATTGTATCTGTGTTTGTTACAGGCAGAGAGTAGTGTGTGATAGAGTGTGTGGGTGATAGAGTGTGCGGGTGACGTGTGGTTCGTTTTGTTTGCACAGACGTTCAGCATGTATAGGGGCATTTGCGTATTTGATCTATCTATGTGGGCCTGCATAGTTTACTGAGCAGTGCTGCGAGGTGACTGAACTACGAGCGACGTACTCATTTACAGCGGAATGGTTGCCTTCTACCAAAGATGGAGTATCGACTCTACGACAGCGTTGGCACCGCAGGAAGCGGTGTCGTACAATGGCCCCCACACCGTCATCGTTGTGCGGGGTAGGGACCGTATATATTCTGCGAGGAGCCCTGTTTGCCACAGGGCGTGGGGTCTCGCGTCCTGCGGTTCAGTGCCCCCAGGGAAGCGCGCGGAGGTGGTGCTGCTGCTGCTGTAGCAAGCGAGCTACTTAGAGCATGTATAGGGACAGCGGGAATATGGCATATTGGATATAACTCTTCATGAAACGCAAGATATAGGGGTGGATTGCACGATAGGAGTGCGGGAAGAGTCCGCCATTCATCCGCTGGAGTTGCGATTTGGGCGGTTGGAGTGGGGCACGTGCGGGTGCGGGTGGAGCGATTGTCGGTCGACGACTTCGTGCGGCGCAGGCACTGGCGTTGGGGCTCCTGTGGTGGACAGATGATGCAGGCTGTGTGGGTGGCGTCG
>NW_026046096.1:2500-5000 GCF_023864275.1 Schistocerca cancellata
TTCTGTTCGTCTTGCGACGATCCAAGAATTTCACCTCTAACGTCGCAATACGAATGCCCCCGCCTGTCCCTATTAATCATTACCTCGGGTTCCGAAAACCAACAAAATAGAACCGAGGTCCTATTCCATTATTCCATGCACACAGTATTCAGGCGGGCTTGCCTGCTTTAAGCACTCTAATTTGTTCAAAGTAAACGTGCCGGCCCACCCAGACACTCAATAAAGAGCACCTTGGTAGGATTTCAACGGGGTCCGCCTCGGGACGCACGAACACGCACGAGGCGGTCGCACGCCTTCGGCTCGCCCCACCGGCAGGACGTCCCACGATACATGCCAGTTAAACACCGACGGGCGGTGAACCAACAGCGTGGGACACAAATCCAACTACGAGCTTTTTAACCGCAACAACTTTAATATACGCTATTGGAGCTGGAATTACCGCGGCTGCTGGCACCAGACTTGCCCTCCAATAGATACTCGTTAAAGGATTTAAAGTGTACTCATTCCGATTACGGGGCCTCGGATGAGTCCCGTATCGTTATTTTTCGTCACTACCTCCCCGTGCCGGGAGTGGGTAATTTGCGCGCCTGCTGCCTTCCTTGGATGTGGTAGCCGTTTCTCAGGCTCCCTCTCCGGAATCGAACCCTGATTCCCCGTTACCCGTTACAACCATGGTAGGCGCAGAACCTACCATCGACAGTTGATAAGGCAGACATTTGAAAGATGCGTCGCCGGTACGAGGACCGTGCGATCAGCCCAAAGTTATTCAGAGTCACCAAGGCAAACGGACCGGACGAGCCGACCGATTGGTTTTGATCTAATAAAAGCGTCCCTTCCATCTCTGGTCGGGACTCTGTTTGCATGTATTAGCTCTAGAATTACCACAGTTATCCAAGTAACGTGGGTACGATCTAAGGAACCATAACTGATTTAATGAGCCATTCGCGGTTTCACCTTAATGCGGCTTGTACTGAGACATGCATGGCTTAATCTTTGAGACAAGCATATGACTACTGGCAGGATCAACCAGGGAGCTGCGTCAACTAGAGCTGAGCAGCCGGCCGCCCGGGAGTGTGTCCCAGGGGCCCGCGCGAACACGCAAGCGTCCGCTCAATTATTCTGCAAACAGGAGGAGGCTGAGCTCCCCTGCACAATACACCTCGAAACCCTCTCAGGTCCCGGCGGCGCGCAGCGCCGTCCTAAGTACTTGGTCGGGTTCGAGAGAGGCGCAATCGCCCGGAGTTAGGCGAGTAGACGCTTTAGGTGCGACCACCCGTGCTCCCAACTGAGCTTGCCGCTGCCGACAGAGGCCCGGGAGCGTGCTGTCGTGGCATTGCCGGCGGGAGACAACACGCGCCACCTACGGTGACCGGCAGCTCCAACGCCAGCGCCACAGAAGGGCAAAGGCCCCACGTGGGTGCCGAAGCGAACTCTCCCAGCACAGCGCACGTGCCAACACGTCTGCACAACTGCGATACAAACCACCAGCGAGAACCGCTGGGGCGACCGAGCAGCAGACGGCGTCGCGGCGCCGAGTGCCGGGCGGGCGGCGCATCCTCAACGCACACAGTCCTCAGTCGGACCAGCACACTGCAGATGTCCACCGCGCTTCGCACCGGGCCCGCGAGGACCCACTTTGGCCGCCCGGCGCCGCGCGCAGGGTGCCCCGGCGCGCAGCTGCGCCGCCTGCCGCGTCCGTCGGCCGGCGCGCCTGCCACTGGGCGCCCCCACCAGCCGGCTGTAGCGCGTGCGCCCACGCACCGCGCGGCCAGCACGCCGGGCGGCCCCCCCCTCACCGGCCGGGGACGGTCCCACCCAGCCACCGCCGCGTATCGCTTCACACACAGATTTGCCCTTACTGATTTACCTCCAGCAACAACAACCGCACCACAATGGGTTTACCAGTTGTTCATTTGCGTTGCGTCACGTCACCAGCAAACGTAGACGTCCATCCCAGTTTGCAAATGCAACGATTATTGCATACCTGTCTGTTAGGTGTCACGACACACTACGTCTGCCCACATACACGCAACAAAATGTGCACGACTAGAGAACACGTGGGAGGTGGCCCCCTACGTATGCGATGTCCATTACGAGACCGACTGTCAACCAGCATCTGTACCATGTCGCAGATGTGGAACGCGGTGCACCATGCTATCACACTGTGTGAGAAGAGACGACTACGTTTGAATACACGCGCCACTACATCAACAGACGGCTCATGCTGATCGCCATCCAGGGCGTCCGTTACTCCCACACGTCTCTATGGCGTACCACACTGCAATGTAGCTGTTATGGGGAGACGGCACGTGGCTGAGTGCACAACATTTGGACCGTATGGTTCGCTGTTGTTGGGCGCAGTCGTACGGTCACACATGTGCCACAGCGTATCATTCAGTACATACGGACCTATGTGCAGTACAATGTGAGGATTAAGCTTACGATATCAGCGGACAGTGGACACAGGCCGTACCACGACGTAGACTGAGCGCTTCGACAT
>NW_026046096.1:15000-17500 GCF_023864275.1 Schistocerca cancellata
CTGCACAATACACCTCGAAACCCTCTCAGGTCCCGGCGGCGCGCAGCGCCGTCCTAAGTACTTGGTCGGGTTCGAGAGAGGCGCAATCGCCCGGAGTTAGGCGAGTAGACGCTTTAGGTGCGACCACCCGTGCTCCCAACTGAGCTTGCCGCTGCCGACAGAGGCCCGGGAGCGTGCTGTCGTGGCATTGCCGGCGGGAGACAACACGCGCCACCTACGGTGACCGGCAGCTCCAACGCCAGCGCCACAGAAGGGCAAAGGCCCCACGTGGGTGCCGAAGCGAACTCTCCCAGCACAGCGCACGTGCCAACACGTCTGCACAACTGCGATACAAACCACCAGCGAGAACCGCTGGGGCGACCGAGCAGCAGACGGCGTCGCGGCGCCGAGTGCCGGGCGGCGGCGCATCCTCAACGCACACAGTCCTCAGTCGGACCAGCACACTGCAGATGTCCACCGCGCTTCGCACCGGGCCCGCGAGGACCCACTTTGGCCGCCCGGCGCCGCGCGCAGGGTGCCCCGGCGCGCAGCTGCGCCGCCTGCCGCGTCCGTCGGCCGGCGCGCCTGCCACTGGGCGCCCCCACCAGCCGGCTGTAGCGCGTGCGCCCACGCACCGCGCGGCCAGCACGCCGGGCGGCCCCCCCTCACCGGCCGGGGACGGTCCCACCCAGCCACCGCCGCGTATCGCTTCACACACAGATTTGCCCTTACTGATTTACCTCCAGCAACAACAACCGCACCACAATGGGTTTACCAGTTGTTCATTTGCGTTGCGTCACGTCACCAGCAAACGTAGACGTCCATCCCAGTTTGCAAATGCAACGATTATTGCATACCTGTCTGTTAGGTGTCACGACACACTACGTCTGCCCACATACACGCAACAAAATGTGCACGACTAGAGAACACGTGGGAGGTGGCCCCCTACGTATGCGATGTCCATTACGAGACCGACTGTCAACCAGCATCTGTACCATGTCGCAGATGTGGAACGCGGTGCACCATGCTATCACACTGTGTGAGAAGAGACGACTACGTTTGAATACACGCGCCACTACATCAACAGACGGCTCATGCTGATCGCCATCCAGGGCGTCCGTTACTCCCACACGTCTCTATGGCGTACCACACTGCAATGTAGCTGTTATGGGGAGACGGCACGTGGCTGAGTGCACAACATTTGGACCGTATGGTTCGCTGTTGTTGGGCGCAGTCGTACGGTCACACATGTGCCACAGCGTATCATTCAGTACATACGGACCTATGTGCAGTACAATGTGAGGATTAAGCTTACGATATCAGCGGACAGTGGACACAGGCCGTACCACGACGTAGACTGAGCGCTTCGACATGCGAATGCCAGTGAACAGCTGCGAAGGGCATTGAACACGCAAGCACCTGAACGACCAGCGTGCGAAGGCAGGGTGGAGGGGGGGGGGCGATGTACATCCTGCAGTTGTCCACATTACAGTGTACAGCGGGAGCATGTAAAAAGTAAGCAACACTTGCGAAGTGTTCAACATGAAACGACACACAAGAGGGTGGGCGGTGCGAGTAGCGAACTATATTCAGAGGGTTGTGGTTAGACAACACTAGATTAATGTAACGTGTCATATGCCAATTACAGAGCAGGTTAAGGCACAACGTGGGTTAGGTTAAGGCACAACGTGGGTTAGGTTAAGGCACAACGTGGGTTAGGTTAAGGCACAACGTGGGTTAGGTTAAGGCACAACGTGGGTTAGGTTAAGGCACAACGTGGGTTAGGTTAAGGCACAACGTGGGTTAGGTTAAGGCACAACGTGGGTTAGGTTAAGGCACAACGTGGGTTAGGTTAAGGCACAACGTGGGTTAGGTTAAGGCACAACGTGGGTTAGGTTAAGGCACAACGTGGGTTAGGTTAAGGCACAACGTGGGTTAGGTTAAGGCACAACGTGGGTTACGTTAAGGCACAACGTGGGTTACGTTAAGGCACAACGTGGGTTACGTTAAGGCACAACGTGGGTTACGTTAAGGCACAACGTGGGTTACGTTAAGGCACAACGTGGGTTACGTTAAGGCACAACGTGGGTTACGTTAAGGCACAACGTGGGTTACGTTAAGGCACAACGTGGGTTACGTTAAGGCACAACGTGGGTTACGTTAAGGCACAACGTGGGTTACGTTAAGGCACAACGTGGGTTAGGTTAAGGCACAACGTGGGTTAGGTTAAGGCACAACGTGGGTTACGTTAAGGCACAACGTGGGTTACGTTAAGGCACAACGTGGGTTACGTTAAGGCACAACGTGGGTTACGTTAAGGCACAACGTGGGTTACGTTAAGGCACAACGTGGGTTACGTTAAGGCACAACGTGGGTTACGTTAAGGCACAACGTGTGTTAGGTTAAGGCACAACGTGGGTTAGGTTAAGGCACAACGTGGGTTAGGTTAAGGCACAACGTGGGTTACGTTAAGGCACAACGTGGGTTACGTTAAGGCACAACGTGGGTTACGTTAAGGCAC
>NW_026046096.1:25000-30000 GCF_023864275.1 Schistocerca cancellata
TTCAGCGGGTTACCCCGACCTTTCGGCCTAGGAAGACACGCTGATTCCTTCAGTGTAGCGCGCGTGCGGCCCAGAACATCTAAGGGCATCACAGACCTGTTATTGCTCAATCTCGTGCGGCTAGAAGCCGCCTGTCCCTCTAAGAAGAAAAGTAATCGCTGACAGCACGAAGGATGTCACGCGACTAGTTAGCAGGCTAGAGTCTCGTTCGTTATCGGAATTAACCAGACAAATCGCTCCACCAACTAAGAACGGCCATGCACCACCACCCACCGAATCAAGAAAGAGCTATCAATCTGTCAATCCTTCCGGTGTCCGGGCCTGGTGAGGTTTCCCGTGTTGAGTCAAATTAAGCCGCAGGCTCCACTCCTGGTGGTGCCCTTCCGTCAATTCCTTTAAGTTTCAGCTTTGCAACCATACTTCCCCCGGAACCCAAAAGCTTTGGTTTCCCGGAGGCTGCCCGCCGAGTCATCGGAGGAACTGCGGCGGATCGCTGGCTGGCATCGTTTATGGTTAGAACTAGGGCGGTATCTGATCGCCTTCGAACCTCTAACTTTCGTTCTTGATTAATGAAAACATACTTGGCAAATGCTTTCGCTTCTGTTCGTCTTGCGACGATCCAAGAATTTCACCTCTAACGTCGCAATACGAATGCCCCCGCCTGTCCCTATTAATCATTACCTCGGGTTCCGAAAACCAACAAAATAGAACCGAGGTCCTATTCCATTATTCCATGCACACAGTATTCAGGCGGGCTTGCCTGCTTTAAGCACTCTAATTTGTTCAAAGTAAACGTGCCGGCCCACCCAGACACTCAATAAAGAGCACCTTGGTAGGATTTCAACGGGGTCCGCCTCGGGACGCACGAACACGCACGAGGCGGTCGCACGCCTTCGGCTCGCCCCACCGGCAGGACGTCCCACGATACATGCCAGTTAAACACCGACGGGCGGTGAACCAACAGCGTGGGACACAAATCCAACTACGAGCTTTTTAACCGCAACAACTTTAATATACGCTATTGGAGCTGGAATTACCGCGGCTGCTGGCACCAGACTTGCCCTCCAATAGATACTCGTTAAAGGATTTAAAGTGTACTCATTCCGATTACGGGGCCTCGGATGAGTCCCGTATCGTTATTTTTCGTCACTACCTCCCCGTGCCGGGAGTGGGTAATTTGCGCGCCTGCTGCCTTCCTTGGATGTGGTAGCCGTTTCTCAGGCTCCCTCTCCGGAATCGAACCCTGATTCCCCGTTACCCGTTACAACCATGGTAGGCGCAGAACCTACCATCGACAGTTGATAAGGCAGACATTTGAAAGATGCGTCGCCGGTACGAGGACCGTGCGATCAGCCCAAAGTTATTCAGAGTCACCAAGGCAAACGGACCGGACGAGCCGACCGATTGGTTTTGATCTAATAAAAGCGTCCCTTCCATCTCTGGTCGGGACTCTGTTTGCATGTATTAGCTCTAGAATTACCACAGTTATCCAAGTAACGTGGGTACGATCTAAGGAACCATAACTGATTTAATGAGCCATTCGCGGTTTCACCTTAATGCGGCTTGTACTGAGACATGCATGGCTTAATCTTTGAGACAAGCATATGACTACTGGCAGGATCAACCAGGGAGCTGCGTCAACTAGAGCTGAGCAGCCGGCCGCCCGGGAGTGTGTCCCAGGGGCCCGCGCGAACACGCAAGCGTCCGCTCAATTATTCTGCAAACAGGAGGAGGCTGAGCTCCCCTGCACAATACACCTCGAAACCCTCTCAGGTCCCGGCGGCGCGCAGCGCCGTCCTAAGTACTTGGTCGGGTTCGAGAGAGGCGCAATCGCCCGGAGTTAGGCGAGTAGACGCTTTAGGTGCGACCACCCGTGCTCCCAACTGAGCTTGCCGCTGCCGACAGAGGCCCGGGAGCGTGCTGTCGTGGCATTGCCGGCGGGAGACAACACGCGCCACCTACGGTGACCGGCAGCTCCAACGCCAGCGCCACAGAAGGGCAAAGGCCCCACGTGGGTGCCCAGAAGCGAACTCTCCCAGCACAGCGCACGTGCCAACACGTCTGCACAACTGCGATACAAACCACCAGCGAGAACCGCTGGGGCGACCGAGCAGCAGACGGCGTCGCGGCGCCGAGTGCCGGGCGGCGGCGCATCCTCAACGCACACAGTCCTCAGTCGGACCAGCACACTGCAGATGTCCACCGCGCTTCGCACCGGGGCCCGCGAGGACCCACTTTGGCCGCCCGGCGCCGCGCGCAGGGTGCCCCGGCGCGCAGCTGCGCCGCCTGCCGCGTCCGTCGGCCGGCGCGCCTGCCACTGGGCGCCCCCACCAGCCGGCTGTAGCGCGTGCGCCCACGCACCGCGCGGCCAGCACGCCGGGCGGCCCCCCCTCACCGGCCGGGGACGGTCCCACCCAGCCACCGCCGCGTATCGCTTCACACACAGATTTGCCCTTACTGATTTACCTCCAGCAACAACAACCGCACCACAATGGGTTTACCAGTTGTTCATTTGCGTTGCGTCACGTCACCAGCAAACGTAGACGTCCATCCCAGTTTGCAAATGCAACGATTATTGCATACCTGTCTGTTAGGTGTCACGACACACTACGTCTGCCCACATACACGCAACAAAATGTGCACGACTAGAGAACACGTGGGAGGTGGCCCCCTACGTATGCGATGTCCATTACGAGACCGACTGTCAACCAGCATCTGTACCATGTCGCAGATGTGGAACGCGGTGCACCATGCTATCACACTGTGTGAGAAGAGACGACTACGTTTGAATACACGCGCCACTACATCAACAGACGGCTCATGCTGATCGCCATCCAGGGCGTCCGTTACTCCCACACGTCTCTATGGCGTACCACACTGCAATGTAGCTGTTATGGGGAGACGGCACGTGGCTGAGTGCACAACATTTGGACCGTATGGTTCGCTGTTGTTGGGCGCAGTCGTACGGTCACACATGTGCCACAGCGTATCATTCAGTACATACGGACCTATGTGCAGTACAATGTGAGGATTAAGCTTACGATATCAGCGGACAGTGGACACAGGCCGTACCACGACGTAGACTGAGCGCTTCGACATGCGAATGCCAGTGAACAGCTGCGAAGGGCATTGAACACGCAAGCACCTGAACGACCAGCGTGCGAAGGCAGGGTGGAGGGGGGGGGGCGATGTACATCCTGCAGTTGTCCACATTACAGTGTACAGCGGGAGCATGTAAAAAGTAAGCAACACTTGCGAAGTGTTCAACATGAAACGACACACAAGAGGGTGGGCGGTGCGAGTAGCGAACTATATTCAGAGGGTTGTGGTTAGACAACACTAGATTAATGTAACGTGTCATATGCCAATTACAGAGCAGGTTAAGGCACAACGTGGGTTAGGTTAAGGCACAACGTGGGTTAGGTTAAGGCACAACGTGGGTTAGGTTAAGGCACAACGTGGGTTAGGTTAAGGCACAACGTGGGTTAGGTTAAGGCACAACGTGGGTTAGGTAAGGCACAACGTGTGGTTAGGTTAAGGCACAACGTGGGTTAGGTTAAGGCACAACGTGGGTTAGGTTAAGGCACAACGTGGGTTAGGTTAAGGCACAACGTGGTTAGGTAGCACAACGTGGGTTAGGTTAAGGCACAACGTGGGTTAGGTTAAGGCACAACGTGGGTTAGGTTAAGGCACAACGTGGGTTACGTTAAGGCACAACGTGGGTTACGTTAAGGCACAACGTGGTTACGTTAAGCACAACGTGGGTTACGTTAAGGCACAACGTGGGTTACGTTAAGGGCACAACGTGGGTTACGTTAAGGCACAACGTGGGTTACGTTAAGGCACAACGTGGGTTACGTTAAGGCACAACGTGGGTTACGTTAAGGCACAACGTGGGTTAGGTTAAGGCACAACGTGGGTTAGGTTAAGGCACAACGTGGGTTAGGTTAAGGCACAACGTGGGTTACGTTAAGGCACAACGTGGGTTACGTTAAGGCACAACGTGGGTTACGTTAAGGCACAACGTGGGTTACGTTAAGGCACAACGTGGGTTACGTTAAGGCACAACGTGGGTTACGTTAAGGCACAACGTGGGTTACGTTAAGGCACAACGTGTGTTGGTTAAGGCACAACGTGGGTTAGGTTAAGGCACACGTGGGTTAGGTTAAGGCACAACGTGGGTTACGTTAAGGCACAACGTGGGTTACGTTAAGGCACAACGTGGGTTACGTTAAGGCACAACGTGGGTTACGTTAAGGCACAACGTGGGTTACGTTAAGGCACAACGTGGGTTACGTTAAGGCACAACGTGGGTTACGTTAAGGCACAACGTGTGTTAGGTTAAGGCACAACGTGGGTTAGGTTAAGGCACAACGTGGGTTAGGTTAAGGCACAACGTGGGTTAGGTTAAGACACAAATTGCGTTACAAATTGCGTTACATTGCGGTACAAATTGCGTTACATTGCGGTACAAATTGCGTTACATTGCGGTACAAATTGCGTTACAAATTTGGTTAGGTTAAGGTGCAAAATGGGTTGGATTACAGTACACAACATGGTAAGAGATAGTGTGTTTGGGGGGGGGGGGGGGGGGGGCAGGTTCGTTGGTAGTGATCATTGTAAGTGAATGTCTGAGGCAGCGTCAGTTGTCACAGCAGTTCTGTCTCGTCAGGATGCGCTTTTCGCTCGTGACTGGAGGCGCGCCGCGTCTGTGGTTGCGGCAAGGGAGTGCAGACCTGTGTGATTCATTCCTGCCATTGTTTCTGTGCCGTAACAGAGGCAGTGTGTGGTGTTGGGTGCACCCTGTGTAGGACATGTGTGGGTGTTGGTGGCTTATCTGAGCAATTGTGGATGTTGGACGGGTGGGAAATTCTATTTTATAATTGGACCCCTGGTGTGGTTATCATAGTGTGGATGGTGTACTGTGGCGGAGAGGATGCACCGGACTTGGTCCATGCTGGTGCTTACATATCGTATCTGTGTCTGTTACAGCAGAGAGT
>NW_026046097.1:0-2500 GCF_023864275.1 Schistocerca cancellata
TTGTTGGTTTTCGGAACCCGAGGTAATGATTAATAGGGACAGGCGGGGGCATTCGTATTGCGACGTTAGAGGTGAAATTCTTGGATCGTCCGCAAGACGAACAGAAGCGAAAGCATTTGCCAAGTATGTTTTCATTAATCAAGAACGAAAGTTAGAGGTTCGAAGGCGATCAGATACCGCCCTAGTTCTAACCATAAACGATGCCAGCCAGCGATCCGCCGCAGTTCCTCCGATGACTCGGCGGGCAGCCTCCGGGAAACAAAGCTTTTGGGTTCCGGGGGAAGTATGGTTGCAAAGCTGAAACTTAAAGGAATTGACGTAAGGGCACCACCAGGAGTGGAGCCTGCGCTTAATTTGACTCAACACGGGAAACCTCACCAGGCCCGGACACCGGAAGGATTGACAGATTGATAGCTCTTTCTTGATTCGGTGGGTGGTGGTGCATGGCCGTTCTAGTTGGTGGAGCGATTTGTCTGGTTAATTCCGATAACGAACGAGACTCTGGCCTGCTAACTAGTCGCGTGACATCCTTCGTGCTGTCAGCGATTACTTTTCTTCTTAGAGGGACAGGCGGCTTCTAGCCGCACGAGATTGAGCAATAACAGGTCTGTGATGCCCTTAGATGTTCTGGGCCGCACGCGCGCTACACTGAAGGAATCAGCGTGTCTTCCTAGGCCGAAAGGTCGGGGTAACCGCTGAACCTCCTTCGTGCTAGGGATTGGGGCTTGCAATTGTTCCCCATGAACGAGGAATTCCCAGTAAGCGCGAGTCATAAGCTCGCGTTGATTACGTCCCTGCCCTTTGTACACACCGCCCGTCGCTACTACCGATTGAATGATTTAGTGAGGTCTTCGGACTGGTACGCGGCATCGACTCTGTCGTTGCCGATGCTACGGAAAGATGACCAAACTTGATCATTTAGAGGAAGTAAAAGTCGTAACAAGGTTTCCGTAGGTGAACCTGCGGAAGGATCATTACCGACTAGACTGCATGTCTTTCGATGTGCGTGTCGTGTCGCGCAACACGCTACCTGTACGGCAGCAGCCGTGCGCCGCGTGCGGAACCACGCGTGCCTCTCAAAACTAACGGAAAAATGTTGTGTGGTACGAGCGCTGAAGCTCTGGAGCGGCTGGCCTGCGGCACCTGGCGCCTGGCGCCGGTTTTGAATGACTTTCGCCCGAGTGCCTGTCCGCTCCGGTGTGGAGCCGTACGACGCCCATCGGCCGTGAGGCCGTTGGACACAGGAACGCTGGAACAGGGGCCGTCAAACGCCTCAGTCCCGCCTATGCAACTGTCTTGAAAGAGACAGTGGAAACTAAATGAAAAAGATCACCCAGGACGGTGGATCACTCGGCTCGTGGGTCGATGAAGAACGCAGCAAATTGCGCGTCGACATGTGAACTGCAGGACACATGAACATCGACGTTTCGAACGCACATTGCGGTCCATGGATTCCGTTCCCGGGCCACGTCTGGCTGAGGGTCGGCTACGTATACTGAAGCGCGCGGCGTTTGTCCCGCTTCGGAGACCTGGAGTGTCGTGGCCGCCTGTGGGGCCGGCCGCGTCTCCTTAAACGTGCGATGCGCGCCCGTCGCCTGGCGGTTCGCATACCGGTACTTTCTCGGTAGCGTGCACAGCCGGCTGGCGGTGTGGCGTGCGACACCTCGTACAACGACCTCAGAGCAGGCGAGACTACCCGCTGAATTTAAGCATATTACTAAGCGGAGAAAAGAAACTAACAAGGATTCCCCCAGTAGCGGCGAGCGAACAGGGAAGAGTCAGCACCGAACCCCGCAGGCTGCCGCCTGTCGTGGCATGTGGTGTTTGGGAGGGTCCACTACCCCGACGCCTCGCGCCGAGCCAAGTCCAACTTGAATGAGGCCACGGCCCGTAGAGGGTGCCAGGCCCGTAGCGGCCGGTGCGAGCGTCGGCGGGACCTCTCCTTCGAGTCGGGTTGCTTGAGAGTGCAGCTCCAAGTGGGTGGTAAACTCCATCTGAGACTAAATATGACCACGAGACGATAGCGAACAAGTACCGTGAGGAAAGTTGAAAAGAACTTTGAAGAGAGAGTTCAAAAGTACGTGAAACCGTTCTGGGGTAAACGTGAGAAGTCCGAAAGGTCGAACGGGTGAGATTCACGCCCATCCGGCCACTGGCTCCCGCCCTCGGCAGATGGGGCCGGCCGCCCGCGCGGAGCAATCCGCGGCGGGGTCGTGTCCGGTTGCCTTTCCACTCGCCGCGGGGTGGGGCCGTTCCGGTGTGCGGTGGGCCGCACTTCTCCCCTAGTAGGGACGTCGCGACCCGCTGGGTGCCGGCCTACGGCCCGGGTGCGCAGCCTGTCCTTCCGCGGGCCTCGGTTCGCGTCTGTTGGGCAGAGCCCCGGTGTCCTGGCTGGCTGCTCGGCGGTATATCTGGAGGAGTCGATTCGCCCCTTTGGGCGCTCGGGCTCCCGGCAAGCGCGCGCGGTTCTTCCCGGATGACGGACCTACCTGGCCCGGCC
>NW_026046097.1:7500-15000 GCF_023864275.1 Schistocerca cancellata
ACCATTTCCTGCGGTGCCAACGCTGTCGTAGAGCCGATACTCCATCTTTGGTACAAGGCAATCATTCCGCTGTAAATCAGTACGTCACTCGTAGTTCAGTCACCTCACAGCACTGCTCAGTAAACTATGCAGGCCCACATAGATAGATTATGATAGATTATATACGCAAATGCCCCTATACATGCTGAACGTCCGTACACACAAAATGAACCACACGTCAGCCACACACTCTATCACACACTACTCTCTGCCTGTAACAGACACAGATACAACTACTAAGCACCAGCATGGACCAACGTCCGGTGCATCCTATCCGCCACAGTACACCAACTACGCTATGATAACCAGACCGGGAGGTCCAATCATAAAACAGAATACCCCACTCGTCCGACAACCACAATTGCTCAGAGAAGCCACCAACACCCACACATGTCCTACACAGGGGTGCACCCATCACCACCACACTGCCTCGTCTTACAGCACAAACACACTGGCAGGAATGAACACACAGGTCTGCCGCAACCACAGACACGGCTCGCCCCCTCTCACTGGCGAAAAGCGCATCCCGACGTGACATAACTCCTTTGACACACTGACGCTGCCTCGGGCATCCACGTCCTACGGTCGATATCAACGAACCTCCCCCCCCCCCTCCCCCCCACAACACGCCATCCCATACCACATTGTGTACCGTACCCAAACCTAACGTGTACTGTACTACAACGCAATGTGTACCATAACACAACCCAGTTTGTACCTTAACCTAACCTATGTCACCTTAACCTAACCTATGTCACCTAACCTAACCTATGTCACCTTAACCTAACCTATGTCACCTTAACCTAACCTATGTCACCTTAACCTAACCTATGTCACCTTAACCTAACCTATGTCACCTTAACCTAACCTATGTCACCTTAACCTAAACCCATCTTGCACCTTAACCTAACCCATCTTGCACCTTAACCTAACCCATCTTGCACCTTAACCTAACCCATCTTGCACCTTAACCTAACCCATCTTGCACCTTAACCTAACCCATCTTGCACCTTAACCTAACCTATGTTGCACCTTAACCTAACCTGTGTTGCACCTTAACCTACCTCAATTTGCACCGCAATGTAACGCAATTTGCACCGCAATGTAACGCAATTTGCACCGCAATGTAACGCAATTTGCACCGCAATGTAACGCAATTTGCACCGCAATGTAACGCAATTTGCACCGCAATGTAACGCAATTTGCACCGCAATGTAACGCAATTTGCACCGCAATGTAACGCAATTTGCACCGCAATGTAACGCAATTGCACCGCAATGTAACGCAATTTGCACCGCAATGTAACTCAATTTGCACCGCAATGTAACTCAATTTGCACCGCAATGTAACTCAATTTGCACCGCAATGTAACTCAATTTGCACCGCAATGTAACTCAATTTGCACCGCAATGTAACTCAATTTGCACCGCAATGTAACTCAATTTGCACCGCAATGTAACTCAATTTGCACCGCAATGTAATGCAATTTGCACCGCAATGTAATGCAATTTGCACCGCAATGTAATGCAATTTGTACCGCAATCTACCCCCACATTGTGCCTTAACCTAACCCACATTGTGCCTTAACCTAACCCACATTGTGCCTTAACCTAACCCACGTTGTGCCTAACCTAACCCACGTTGTGCCTTAACCTAACCCACGTTGTGCCTTAACCTAACCCACGTTGTGCCTTAACCTAACCCACGTTGTGCCTTAACCTAACCCAAGTTGTGCCTTAACCTAACCCAAGTTGTGCCTTAACCTAACCCAAGTTGTGCCTTAACCTAACCCAAGTTGTGCCTTAACCTAACCCAAGTTGTGCCTTAACCTAACCCAAGTTGTGCCTTAACCTAACCCAAGTTGTGCCTTAACCTAACCCAAGTTGTGCCTTAACCTAACCCAAGTTGTGCCTTAACCTAACCCAAGTTGTGCCTTAACCTAACCCAAGTTGTGCCTTAACCTAACCCAAGTTGTGCCTTAACCTAACCCAAGTTGTGCCTTACCCTGCTCTGTAATTGGCATATGACACGTTACATTAATGTATTGTCCAACCGCAACCCGCTCAGAATGTTGTGTACACAGCTACGTGTCATCTCCCCATAACAGCTGCATTGCAGTGTGGTACGCCATAGAGACGTGTGGGAGTAATGGACGCAGTGGATGGCGATCAGCATGAGCCGTCTGTTCATGTAGTGGCGCGTGTATGCAGACGTAGTAGTCTCTTCTCACACAATGTGATAGCACGGTGCCCCGCGTTCCACATCTGCGACATGCTACAGAGGCCGGTTGACAGTTGGTCGCGCAATGGACATCGCATACGTACGGGGCACCTTCCACGTGCCCTCTAGTCGGGCACATTTTGTTGCGTGGATGTGAGCGGATGTAGTGTGTCTTGACACCTGACAGGCAGGCATGCAATAATAGTTGACTTTGCAAACGGGGATGGACGTGTACGTTTACTGGTGACGTTACGCAAATGAACAACTGGTAACCGTTGTGGTGCGGTTGTCCTTGCTGGAGGTACATCTGTGAGGGCAACGATCGGTACAGCTACGAAGCGGTCCCCACCATACCAACGAACGTGAATGTGAATCTGGGTGTGAAGCGATACGCGGCTGTGGGTGGGTGGGACTGTCCCCGGCCGGTGAGGGGGGGCCGCCCGGCGTGCTGGCCGCGCGGTGCGTGGGCGCACGCGCTACAGCCGGCTGGTGGGGGCGCCCAGTGGCAGGCGCGCCGGCCGACGGACGCGGCAGGCGGCGCAGCTGCGCGCCGGGGCACCCTGCGCGCGGCGCCGTGCAGCCAAAGTGGGTCCTCGCCGGCCCGGTGCGAAGCGCGGTGGACATCTGCAGTGTGCTGGTCCGATTGAGGACTGTGTGCGTTGAGGATGCGCCGCCGCCCGGCACTCGGCGCCGCGACGCCGTCTGCTGCTCGGTCGCCCCAGCGGTTCTCGCTGGTGGTTTGTATCGCAGTTGTGCAGACGTGTTGGCACGTGCGCTGTGCTGGGAGAGTTCGCTTCGGCACCCACGTGGGGCCTTTGCCCTTCTGTGGCGCTGGCGTTGGAGCTGCCGGTCACCGTAGGTGGCGCGTGTTGTCTCCCGCCGGCAATGCCACGACAGCACGCTCCCGGGCCTCTGTCGGCAGCGGCAAGCTCAGTTGGGAGCACGGGTGGTCGCACCTAAAGCGTCTACTCGCCTAACTCCGGGCGATTGCGCCTCTCTCGAACCCGACCAAGTACTTAGGACGGCGCTGCGCGCCGCCGGGACCTGAGAGGGTTTCGAGGTGTATTGTGCAGGGGAGCTCAGCCTCCTCCTGTTTGCAGAATAATTGAGCGGACGCTTGCGTGTTCGCGCGGGCCCCTGGGACACACTCCCGGGCGGCCGGCTGCTCAGCTCTAGTTGACGCAGCTCCCTGGTTGATCCTGCCAGTAGTCATATGCTTGTCTCAAAGATTAAGCCATGCATGTCTCAGTACAAGCCGCATTAAGGTGAAACCGCGAATGGCTCATTAAATCAGTTATGGTTCCTTAGATCGTACCCACGTTACTTGGATAACTGTGGTAATTCTAGAGCTAATACATGCAAACAGAGTCCCGACCAGAGATGGAAGGGACGCTTTTATTAGATCAAAACCAATCGGTCGGCTCGTCGGTCCGTTTGCCTTGGTGACTCTGAATAACTTTGGGCTGATCGCACGGTCCTCGTACCGGCGACGCATCTTTCAAATGTCTGCCTTATCAACTGTCGATGGTAGGTTCTGCGCCTACCATGGTTGTAACGGGTAACGGGAATCAGGGTTCGATTCCGGAGAGGGAGCCTGAGAAACGGCTACCACATCCAAGGAAGGCAGCAGGCGCGCAAATTACCCACTCCCGGCACGGGGAGGTAGTGACGAAAAATAACGATACGGGACTCATCCGAGGCCCCGTAATCGGAATGAGTACACTTTAAATCCTTTAACGAGTATCTATTGGAGGGCAAGTCTGGTGCCAGCAGCCGCGGTAATTCCAGCTCCAATAGCGTATATTAAAGTTGTTGCGGTTAAAAAGCTCGTAGTTGGATTTGTGTCCCACGCTGTTGGTTCACCGCCCGTCGGTGTTTAACTGGCATGTATCGTGGGACGTCCTGCGTGGGGCGAGCCGAAGGCGTGCGACCGCCTCGTGCGTGTTCGTGCGTCCCGAGGCGGACCCCGTTGAAAATCCTACCAAGGTGCTCTTTATTGAGTGTCTGGGTGGGCCGGCACGTTTACTTTGAACAAATTAGAGTGCTTAAAGCAGGCAAGCCCGCCTGAATACTGTGTGCATGGAATAATGGAATAGGACCTCGGTTCTATTTTGTTGGTTTTCGGAACCCGAGGTAATGATTAATAGGGACAGGCGGGGCATTCGTATTGCGACGTTAGAGGTGAAATTCTTGGATCGTCGCAAGACGAACAGAAGCGAAAGCATTTGCCAAGTATGTTTTCATTAATCAAGAACGAAAGTTAGAGGTTCGAAGGCGATCAGATACCGCCCTAGTTCTAACCATAAACGATGCCAGCCAGCGATCCGCCGCAGTTCCTCCGATGACTCGGCGGGCAGCCTCCGGGAACCAAAGCTTTTGGGTTCCGGGGGAAGTATGGTTGCAAAGCTGAAACTTAAAGGAATTGACGGAAGGGCACCACCAGGAGTGGAGCCTGCGGCTTAATTTGACTCAACACGGGAAACCTCACCAGGCCCGGACACCGGAAGGATTGACAGATTGATAGCTCTTTCTTGATTCGGTGGGTGGTGGTGCATGGCCGTTCTTAGTTGGTGGAGCGATTTGTCTGGTTAATTCCGATAACGAACGAGACTCTAGCCTGCTAACTAGTCGCGTGACATCCTTCGTGCTGTCAGCGATTACTTTTCTTCTTAGAGGGACAGGCGGCTTCTAGCCGCACGAGATTGAGCAATAACAGGTCTGTGATGCCCTTAGATGTTCTGGGCCGCACGCGCGCTACACTGAAGGAATCAGCGTGTCTTCCTAGGCCGAAAGGTCGGGGTAACCCGCTGAACCTCCTTCGTGCTAGGGATTGGGGCTTGCAATTGTTTCCCCATGAACGAGGAATTCCCAGTAAGCGCGAGTCATAAGCTCGCGTTGATTACGTCCCTGCCCTTTGTACACACCGCCCGTCGCTACTACCGATTGAATGATTTAGTGAGGTCTTCGGACTGGTACGCGGCATCGACTCTGTCGTTGCCGATGCTACCGGAAAGATGACCAAACTTGATCATTTAGAGGAAGTAAAAGTCGTAACAAGGTTTCCGTAGGTGAACCTGCGGAAGGATCATTACCGACTAGACTGCATGTCTTTCGATGTGCGTGTCGTGTCGCGCAACACGCTACCTGTACGGCAGCAGCCGTGCGCCGCGTGCGGAACCACGCGTGCCTCTCAAAACTAACGGAAAAATGTTGTGTGGTACGAGCGCTGAAGCTCTGGAGCGGCTGGCCTGCGGCACCTGGCGCCTGGCGCCGGTTTTGAATGACTTTCGCCCGAGTGCCTGTCCGCTCCGGTGTGGAGCCGTACGACGCCCATCGGCCGTGAGGCCGTTGGACACAGGAACGCTGGAACAGGGGCCGTCAAACGCCTCAGTCCCGCCTATGCAACTGTCTTGAAAGAGACAGTGGAAACTAAATGAAAAAGATCACCCAGGACGGTGGATCACTCGGCTCGTGGGTCGATGAAGAACGCAGCAAATTGCGCGTCGACATGTGAACTGCAGGACACATGAACATCGACGTTTCGAACGCACATTGCGGTCCATGGATTCCGTTCCCGGGCCACGTCTGGCTGAGGGTCGGCTACGTATACTGAAGCGCGCGGCGTTTGTCCCGCTTCGGAGACCTGGGAGTGTCGTGGCCGCCTGTGGGGCCGGCCGCGTCTCCTTAAACGTGCGATGCGCGCCCGTCGCCTGGCGGTTCGCATACCGGTACTTTCTCGGTAGCGTGCACAGCCGGCTGGCGGTGTGGCGTGCGACACCTCGTACAACGACCTCAGAGCAGGCGAGACTACCCGCTGAATTTAAGCATATTACTAAGCGGAGGAAAAGAAACTAACAAGGATTCCCCCAGTAGCGGCGAGCGAACAGGGAAGAGTCCAGCACCGAACCCCGCAGGCTGCCGCCTGTCGTGGCATGTGGTGTTTGGGAGGGTCCACTACCCCGACGCCTCGCGCCGAGCCCAAGTCCAACTTGAATGAGGCCACGGCCCGTAGAGGGTGCCAGGCCCGTAGCGGCCGGTGCGAGCGTCGGCGGGACCTCTCCTTCGAGTCGGGTTGCTTGAGAGTGCAGCTCCAAGTGGGTGGTAAACTCCATCTGAGACTAAATATGACCACGAGACCGATAGCGAACAAGTACCGTGAGGGAAAGTTGAAAAGAACTTTGAAGAGAGAGTTCAAAAGTACGTGAAACCGTTCTGGGGTAAACGTGAGAAGTCCGAAAGGTCGAACGGGTGAGATTCACGCCCATCCGGCCACTGGCTCCCGCCCTCGGCAGATGGGGCCGGCCGCCCGCGCGGAGCAATCCGCGGCGGGGTCGTGTCCGGTTGCCTTTCCACTCGCCGCGGGGTGGGGCCGTTCCGGTGTGCGGTGGGCCGCACTTCTCCCCTAGTAGGACGTCGCGACCCGCTGGGTGCCGGCCTACGGCCCGGGTGCGCAGCCTGTCCTTCCGCGGGCCTCGGTTCGCGTCTGTTGGGCAGAGCCCCGGTGTCCTGGCTGGCTGCTCGGCGGTATATCTGGAGGAGTCGATTCGCCCCTTTGGGCGCTCGGGCTCCCGGCAAGCGCGCGCGGTTCTTCCCGGATGACGGACCTACCTGGCCCGGCCCCGGACCCGCGCCGCTGTTGGCTCGGGATGCTCTCGGGCGGAATAATCGCTCCCGTCAGCGGCGCTTCAGCTTTGGACAATTTCACGACCCGTCTTGAAACACGGACCAAGGAGTCTAACATGTGCGCGAGTCATTGGGCTGTACGAAACCTAAAGGCGTAATGAAAGTGAAGGTCTCGCCTTGCGCGGGCCGAGGGAGGATGGGGCTTCCCCGCCCTTCACGGGGCGGCGGCCTCCGCACTCCCGGGGCGTCTCGTCCTCATTGCGAGGTGAGGCGCACCTAGAGCGTACACGTTGGGACCCGAAAGATGGTGAACTATGCCTGGCCAGGACGAAGTCAGGGGAAACCCTGATGGAGGTCCGTAGCGATTCTGACGTGCAAATCGATCGTCGGAGCTGGGTATAGGGGCGAAAGACTAATCGAACCATCTAGTAGCTGGTTCCCTCCGAAGTTTCCCTCAGGATAGCTGGTGCTCGTACGAGTCTCATCCGGTAAAGCGAATGATTAGAGGCCTTGGGGCCGAAACGACCTCAACCTATTCTCAAACTTTAAATGGGTGAGATCTCCGGCTTGCTTGATATGCTGAAGCCGCGAGCAAACGACTCGGATCGGAGTGCCAAG
>NW_026046097.1:20000-22500 GCF_023864275.1 Schistocerca cancellata
TACGGTCGATATCAACGAACCTCCCCCCCCCCCCTCCCCCCCACAACACGCCATCCCATACCACATTGTGTACCGTACCCAAACCTAACGTGTACTGTACTACAACGCAATGTGTACCATAACACAACCCAGTTTGTACCTTAACCTAACCTATGTCACCTTAACCTAACCTATGTCACCTTAACCTAACCTATGTCACCTTAACCTAACCTATGTCACCTTAACCTAACCTATGTCACCTTAACCTAACCTATGTCACCTTAACCTAACCTATGTCACCTTAACCTAACCTATGTCACCTTAACCTAACCCATCTTGCACCTTAACCTAACCCATCTTGCACCTTAACCTAACCCATCTTGCACCTTAACCTAACCCATCTTGCACCTTAACCTAACCCATCTTGCACCTTAACCTAACCCATCTTGCACCTTAACCTAACCTATGTTGCACCTTAACCTAACCTGTGTTGCACCTTAACCTACCTCAATTTGCACCGCAATGTAACGCAATTTGCACCGCAATGTAACGCAATTTGCACCGCAATGTAACGCAATTTGCACCGCAATGTAACGCAATTTGCACCGCAATGTAACGCAATTTGCACCGCAATGTAACGCAATTTGCACCGCAATGTAACGCAATTTGCACCGCAATGTAACGCAATTTGCACCGCAATGTAACGCAATTTGCACCGCAATGTAACGCAATTTGCACCGCAATGTAACTCAATTTGCACCGCAATGTAACTCAATTTGCACCGCAATGTAACTCAATTTGCACCGCAATGTAACTCAATTTGCACCGCAATGTAACTCAATTTGCACCGCAATGTAACTCAATTTGCACCGCAATGTAACTCAATTTGCACCGCAATGTAACTGCAATTTGCACCGCAATGTAATGCAATTTGCACCGCAATGTAATGCAATTTGTACCGCAATCTACCCCCACATTGTGCCTTAACCTAACCCACATTGTGCCTTAACCTAACCCACATTGTGCCTTAACCTAACCCACGTTGTGCCTTAACCTAACCCACGTTGTGCCTTAACCTAACCCACGTTGTGCCTTAACCTAACCCACGTTGTGCCTTAACCTAACCCACGTTGTGCCTTAACCTAACCCAAGTTGTGCCTTAACCTAACCCAAGTTGTGCCTTAACCTAACCCAAGTTGTGCCTTAACCTAACCCAAGTTGTGCCTTAACCTAACCCAAGTTGTGCCTTAACCTAACCCAAGTTGTGCCTTAACCTAACCCAAGTTGTGCCTTAACCTAACCCAAGTTGTGCCTTAACCTAACCCAAGTTGTGCCTTAACCTAACCCAAGTTGTGCCTTAACCTAACCCAAGTTGTGCCTTAACCTAACCCAAGTTGTGCCTTAACCTAACCCAAGTTGTGCCTTACCCTGCTCTGTAATTGGCATATGACACGTTACATTAATGTATTGTCCAACCGCAACCCGCTCAGAATGTTGTGTACACAGCTACGTGTCATCTCCCCATAACAGCTGCATTGCAGTGTGGTACGCCATAGAGACGTGTGGGAGTAATGGACGCAGTGGATGGCGATCAGCATGAGCCGTCTGTTCATGTAGTGGCGCGTGTATGCAGACGTAGTAGTCTCTTCTCACACAATGTGATAGCACGGTGCCCCGCGTTCCACATCTGCGACATGCTACAGAGGCCGGTTGACAGTTGGTCGCGCAATGGACATCGCATACGTACGGGGGCACCTTCCACGTGCCCTCTAGTCGGGCACATTTTGTTGCGTGGATGTGAGCGGATGTAGTGTGTCTTGACACCTGACAGGCAGGCATGCAATAATAGTTGACTTTGCAAACGGGGATGGACGTGTACGTTTACTGGTGACGTTACGCAAATGAACAACTGGTAACCCGTTGTGGTGCGGTTGTCCTTGCTGGAGGTACATCTGTGAGGGCAACGATCGGTACAGCTACGAAGCGGTCCCCACCATACCAACGAACGTGAATGTGAATCTGGGTGTGAAGCGATACGCGGCTGTGGGTGGGTGGGACTGTCCCCGGCCGGTGAGGGGGGGCCGCCCGGCGTGCTGGCCGCGCGGTGCGTGGGCGCACGCGCTACAGCCGGCTGGTGGGGGCGCCCAGTGGCAGGCGCGCCGGCCGACGGACGCGGCAGGCGGCGCAGCTGCGCGCCGGGGCACCCTGCGCGCGGCGCCGTGCAGCCAAAGTGGGTCCTCGCCGGCCCGGTGCGAAGCGCGGTGGACATCTGCAGTGTGCTGGTCCGATTGAGGACTGTGTGCGTTGAGGATGCGCCGCCGCCCGGCACTCGGCGCCGCGACGCCGTCTGCTGCTCGGTCGCCCCAGCGGTTCTCGCTGGTGGTTTGTATCGCAGTTGTGCAGACGTGTTGGCACGTGCGCTGTGCTGGGAGAGTTCGCTTCGGCACCCACGTGGGGCCTTTGCCCTTCTGTGGCGCTGGCGTTGGAGCTGCCGGTCACCGTAGGTGGCGCGTGTTGTCTC
>NW_026046097.1:32500-35647 GCF_023864275.1 Schistocerca cancellata
AATGTAACGCAATTTGCACCGCAATGTAACGCAATTTGCACCGCAATGTAACGCAATTTGCACCGCAATGTAACGCAATTTGCACCGCAATGTAACTCAATTTGCACCGCAATGTAACTCAATTTGCACCGCAATGTAACTCAATTTGCACCGCAATGTAACTCAATTTGCACCGCAATGTAACTCAATTTGCACCGCAATGTAATGCAATTTGCACCGCAATGTAATGCAATTTGCACCGCAATGTAATGCAATTTGTACCGCAATCTAACCCACATTGTGCCTTAACCTAACCCACATTGTGCCTTAACCTAACCCACGTTGTGCCTTAACCTAACCCACGTTGTGCCTTAACCTAACCCACGTTGTGCCTTAACCTAACCCACGTTGTGCCTTAACCTAACCCACGTTGTGCCTTAACCTAACCCAAGTTGTGCCTTAACCTAACCCAAGTTGTGCCTTAACCTAACCCAAGTTGTGCCTTAACCTAACCCAAGTTGTGCCTTAACCTAACCCAAGTTGTGCCTTAACCTAACCCAAGTTGTGCCTTAACCTAACCCAAGTTGTGCCTTAACCTAACCCAAGTTGTGCCTTAACCTAACCCAAGTTGTGCCTTAACCTAACCCAAGTTGTGCCTTAACCTAACCCAAGTTGTGCCTTAACCTAACCCAAGTTGTGCCTTACCCTGCTCTGTAATTGGCATATGACACGTTACATTAATGTATTGTCCAACCGCAACCCGCTCAGAATGTTGTGTACACAGCTACGTGTCATCTCCCCATAACAGCTGCATTGCAGTGTGGTACGCCATAGAGACGTGTGGGAGTAATGGACGCAGTGGATGGCGATCAGCATGAGCCGTCTGTTCATGTAGTGGCGCGTGTATGCAGACGTAGTAGTCTCTTCTCACACAATGTGATAGCACGGTGCCCCGCGTTCCACATCTGCGACATGCTACAGAGGCCGGTTGACAGTTGGTCGCGCAATGGACATCGCATACGTACGGGGGCACCTTCCACGTGCCCTCTAGTCGGGCACATTTTGTTGCGTGGATGTGAGCGGATGTAGTGTGTCTTGACACCTGACAGGCAGGCATGCAATAATAGTTGACTTTGCAAACGGGGATGGACGTGTACGTTTACTGGTGACGTTACGCAAATGAACAACTGGTAACCCGTTGTGGTGCGGTTGTCCTTGCTGGAGGTACATCTGTGAGGGCAACGATCGGTACAGCTACGAAGCGGTCCCCACCATACCAACGAACGTGAATGTGAATCTGGGTGTGAAGCGATACGCGGCTGTGGGTGGGTGGGACTGTCCCCGGCCGGTGAGGGGGGGCCGCCCGGCGTGCTGGCCGCGCGGTGCGTGGGCGCACGCGCTACAGCCGGCTGGTGGGGGCGCCCAGTGGCAGGCGCGCCGGCCGACGGACGCGGCAGGCGGCGCAGCTGCGCGCCGGGGCACCCTGCGCGCGGCGCCGTGCAGCCAAAGTGGGTCCTCGCCGGCCCGGTGCGAAGCGCGGTGGACATCTGCAGTGTGCTGGTCCGATTGAGGACTGTGTGCGTTGAGGATGCGCCGCCGCCCGGCACTCGGCGCCGCGACGCCGTCTGCTGCTCGGTCGCCCCAGCGGTTCTCGCTGGTGGTTTGTATCGCAGTTGTGCAGACGTGTTGGCACGTGCGCTGTGCTGGGAGAGTTCGCTTCGGCACCCACGTGGGGCCTTTGCCCTTCTGTGGCGCTGGCGTTGGAGCTGCCGGTCACCGTAGGTGGCGCGTGTTGTCTCCCGCCGGCAATGCCACGACAGCACGCTCCCGGGCCTCTGTCGGCAGCGGCAAGCTCAGTTGGGAGCACGGGTGGTCGCACCTAAAGCGTCTACTCGCCTAACTCCGGGCGATTGCGCCTCTCTCGAACCCGACCAAGTACTTAGGACGGCGCTGCGCGCCGCCGGGACCTGAGAGGGTTTCGAGGTGTATTGTGCAGGGGAGCTCAGCCTCCTCCTGTTTGCAGAATAATTGAGCGGACGCTTGCGTGTTCGCGCGGGCCCCTGGGACACACTCCCGGGCGGCCGGCTGCTCAGCTCTAGTTGACGCAGCTCCCTGGTTGATCCTGCCAGTAGTCATATGCTTGTCTCAAAGATTAAGCCATGCATGTCTCAGTACAAGCCGCATTAAGGTGAAACCGCGAATGGCTCATTAAATCAGTTATGGTTCCTTAGATCGTACCCACGTTACTTGGATAACTGTGGTAATTCTAGAGCTAATACATGCAAACAGAGTCCCGACCAGAGATGGAAGGGACGCTTTTATTAGATCAAAACCAATCGGTCGGCTCGTCCGGTCCGTTTGCCTTGGTGACTCTGAATAACTTTGGGCTGATCGCACGGTCCTCGTACCGGCGACGCATCTTTCAAATGTCTGCCTTATCAACTGTCGATGGTAGGTTCTGCGCCTACCATGGTTGTAACGGGTAACGGGGAATCAGGGTTCGATTCCGGAGAGGGAGCCTGAGAAACGGCTACCACATCCAAGGAAGGCAGCAGGCGCGCAAATTACCCACTCCCGGCACGGGGAGGTAGTGACGAAAAATAACGATACGGGACTCATCCGAGGCCCCGTAATCGGAATGAGTACACTTTAAATCCTTTAACGAGTATCTATTGGAGGGCAAGTCTGGTGCCAGCAGCCGCGGTAATTCCAGCTCCAATAGCGTATATTAAAGTTGTTGCGGTTAAAAAGCTCGTAGTTGGATTTGTGTCCCACGCTGTTGGTTCACCGCCCGTCGGTGTTTAACTGGCATGTATCGTGGGACGTCCTGCCGGTGGGGCGAGCCGAAGGCGTGCGACCGCCTCGTGCGTGTTCGTGCGTCCCGAGGCGGACCCCGTTGAAATCCTACCAAGGTGCTCTTTATTGAGTGTCTGGGTGGGCCGGCACGTTTACTTTGAACAAATTAGAGTGCTTAAAGCAGGCAAGCCCGCCTGAATACTGTGTGCATGGAATAATGGAATAGGACCTCGGTTCTATTTTGTTGGTTTTCGGAACCCGAGGTAATGATTAATAGGGACAGGCGGGGGCATTCGTATTGCGACGTTAGAGGTGAAATTCTTGGATCGTCGCAAGACGAACAGAAGCGAAAGCATTTGCCAAGTATGTTTT
>NW_026046098.1:0-5000 GCF_023864275.1 Schistocerca cancellata
CACTACGTCCACCATGTCGCCGCGCAACACGAAAACTAAATACCGCCATCTGCAAGTCTCCCGAAACATGACCTGCTGCACCGACGATACCGCCATCTATGAGACGCCACCCCGACTACGACATCGCTAGGTCCCACAGTACCCATTTTCCGACGCCACCCACAAAGCCTGCATAATCTGTCCACCACAGGAACCCGAACGCCAGTGCCTGCGTCGCACGAAGTAGTCAACCGACAATCACTCCACCCGCACCCGCACGTGCCCCACCCCAACCGCCGAAATCGCAACTCCAGCGGATGAACGGCGGACTCTTCCCGCACTCGTACGTTGCAATCCACCCCTATATCTTGCGTTTCACGAAGAGTTATATCCAATATGCCAAATTCCCGCTGTCCCTATACATGCTGTAAGTCTGTGCACACAATATGAACCACACATCAGCGAGACACTCTATCACACATTACTCTCTGCCTGTAACAGACACAGATACAATATGTAAGCACCAGCATGGACCAACGTCCGGTGCATCCTCTCCGCCACAGTACACCATCCACACTATGATAACCACACCAGGGGGTCCAATTCTAAAATAGAATATCCCACCCGTCCGACATCCACAATTGCTCAGATAAGCCACCAACACCCACACATGTCCTACACAGGGGTGCACCCAACACCACCACACTGCCTCCTGTTACGGCACAGAAACAATGGCAGGAATGAATCACACAGGTCTGCCGCTCCCTTGCCGCAACCACAGACGCGGCGCGCCTCCAGTCACGAGCGAAAAGCGCATCCTGACGAGACATAACTGCTGTGACATACTGAAGCTGCCTCAGACATTCACTTACAATGATCACTACCAACGAACCTCGGCCCCCCCCCCCCCAACACACTCTCTTACCACGTTGTGTACTGTAATCCAACCCATTTCGCACCTTAACCTAACCCATTTTGCACCTTAACTTAACCAAATTCGTAACGCAATTTGTACCGCAATGTAACGCAATGTGTACCGCAATGTAACGCAATGTGTACCGCAATGTAACGCAATGTGTACCGCAATGTACCGCAATGTGTACCGCAATGTACCGCAATGTGTACCGCAATGTGTAACGCAATGTGTAACGCAATGTGTACCGCAATGTGTACCGCAATGTGTAACGCAATGTGTACCGCAATGTGTAACGCAATGTGTACCGCAATGTGTAACGCAATGTGTACCGCAATGTAACGCAATTTGTACCGCAATGTAACGCAATTTGTACCGCAATGTAACGCAATTTGTACCGCAATGTAACGCAATTTGTACCGCAATGTAACGCAATTTGTACCGCAATGTAACGCAATTTGTACCGCAATGTAACGCAATTTGTACCGCAATGTAACGCAATTTGTACCGCAATGTAACGCAATTTGTACCGCAATGTAACGCAATTTGTACCGCAATGTAACGCAATTTCTACCTTAACCTAACCCACGTTGTGCCTTAACCTAACCCACGTTGTGCCTTAACCTAACCCACGTTGTGCCTTAACCTAACCCACGTTGTGCCTTAACCTAACCCACGTTGTGCCTTAACCTAACCCACGTTGTGCCTTAACCTAACCCACGTTGTGCCTTAACCTAACCCACGTTGTGCCTTAACCTAACCCACGTTGTGCCTTAACCTAACCCACGTTGTGCCTTAACCTAACCCACGTTGTGCCTTAACCTAACCCACGTTGTGCCTTAACCTAACCCACGTTGTGCCTTAACCTAACCCACGTTGTGCCTTAACCTAACCCACGTTGTGCCTTAACCTAACCCAAGTTGTGCCTTAACCTAACCCAAGTTGTGCCTTAACCTAACCCAAGTTGTGCCTTAACCTAACCCAAGTTGTGCCTTAACCTAACCCAAGTTGTGCCTTAACCTAACCCAAGTTGTGCCTTAACCTAACCCAAGTTGTGCCTTAACCTAACCCAAGTTGTGCCTTAACCTAACCCAAGTTGTGCCTTAACCTAACCCACGTTGTGCCTTAACCTAACCCAAGTTGTGCCTTAACCTAACCCACGTTGTGCCTTAACCTAACCCACGTTGTGCCTTAACCTAACCCACGTTGTGCCTTAACCTAACCCACGTTGTGCCTTAACCTAACCCACGTTGTGCCTTAACCTAACCCACGTTGTGCCTTAACCTAACCCACGTTGTGCCTTAACCTAACCCACGTTGTGCCTTAACCTAACCCACGTTGTGCCTTAACCTAACCCACGTTGTGCCTTAACCTAACCCACGTTGTGCCTTAACCTAACCCACGTTGTGCCTTAACCTAACCCACGTTGTGCCTTAACCTAACCCACGTTGTGCCTTAACCTAACCCACGTTGTGCCTTAACCTAACCCACGTTGTGCCTTAACCTAACCCACGTTGTGCCTTAACCTAACCCACGTTGTGCCTTAACCTAACCCACGTTGTGCCTTAACCTAACCCAAGTTGTGCCTTAACCTAACCCAAGTTGTGCCTTAACCTAACCCAAGTTGTGCCTTAACCTAACCCAAGTTGTGCCTTAACCTAACCCAAGTTGTGCCTTAACCTAACCCAAGTTGTGCCTTAACCTAACCCAAGTTGTGCCTTAACCTAACCCAAGTTGTGCCTTAACCTAACCCACGTTGTGCCTTAACCTAACCCACGTTGTGCCTTAACCTAACCCACGTTGTGCCTTAACCTAACCCACGTTGTGCCTTAACCTAACCCACGTTGTGCCTTAACCTAACCCACGTTGTGCCTTAACCTAACCCACGTTGTGCCTTAACCTAACCCACGTTGTGCCTTAACCTAACCCACGTTGTGCCTTAACCTAACCCACGTTGTGCCTTAACCTAACCCACGTTGTGCCTTAACCTAACCCACGTTGTGCCTTAACCTAACCCACGTTGTGCCTTAACCTAACCCACGTTGTGCCTTAACCTAACCCACGTTGTGCCTTAACCTAACCCACGTTGTGCCTTAACCTAACCCACGTTGTGCCTTAACCTAACCCACGTTGTGCCTTAACCTAACCCACGTTGTGCCTTAACCTAACCCAAGTTGTGCCTTAACCTAACCCACGTTGTGCCTTAACCTAACCCAAGTTGTGCCTTAACCTGCTCTGTAATTGGCATATGACACGTTACATTAATCCAGTGTTGTCTAACCACAACCCTCTGAATATAGTTCGCTACTCGCACCGCCCACCCTCTTGTGTATCGTTTCATGTTCAACACTTCGCAAGTGTTGCTTACTTTTTACATGCTCCCGCTGTACACTGTAATGTGGACGACTGCAGGATGTACATCGCCCCCACCCTCCCCCCTGCCTTCGCACGCTGGTCGTTCAGGTGCTTGCGTGTTCAATGCCCTTCGCAGCTGTTCACTGGCATTCGCATGTCGAAGCGCTCAGTCTACGTCGTGGTACGGCCTGTGTCCACTGTCCGCTGATGTCGTAAGCTTAACCCTCACATTGTACTGCACATAGGTCCGTATGTACTGCATGATACGCTGTGGCACATGTGTGACCGTACAACGACTGCGCCCAACAACAGCGAACCATACGGTCCAAATGTTGTGCACTCAGCCACGTGCCGTCTCCCCATAACAGCTACATTGCAGTGTGGTACGCCATAGAGACGTGTGGGATTAACGGACGCCCTGGATGGCGATCAGCATGAGCCGTCTGTTGATGTAGTGGCGCGTGTATTCAAACGTAGTCGTCTCTTCTCACACAGTGTGATAGCATGGTGCACCGCGTTCCACATCTGCGACATGGTACAGATGCTGGTTGACAGTCGGTCTCGTAATGGACATCGCATACGTAGGGGGCCACCTCCCACGTGTTCTCTAGTCGTGCACATTTTGTTGCGTGTATGTGGGCAGACGTAGTGTGTCGTGACACCTAACAGACAGGTATGCAATAATCGTTGCATTTGCAAACTGGGATGGACGTCTACGTTTGCTGGTGACGTTACGCAAATGAACAACTGGTAAACCCATTGTGGTGCGGTTGTTGTTGCTGGAGGTAAATCAGTAAGGGCAAATCTGTGTGTGAAGCGATACGCGGCGGTGGCTGGGTGGGACCGTCCCCGGCCGGTGAGGGGGGGCCGCCCGGCGTGCTGGCCGCGCGGTGCGTGGGCGCACGCGCTACAGCCGGCTGGTGGGGGCGCCCAGTGGCAGGCGCGCCGGCCGACGGACGCGGCAGGCGGCGCAGCTGCGCGCCGGGGCACCCTGCGCGCGGCGCCGGGCGGCCAAAGTGGGTCCTCGCGGGCCCGGTGCGAAGCGCGGTGGACATCTGCAGTGTGCTGGTCCGACTGAGGACTGTGTGCGTTGAGGATGCGCCGCCGCCCGGCACTCGGCGCCGCGACGCCGTCTGCTGCTCGGTCGCCCCAGCGGTTCTCGCTGGTGGTTTGTATCGCAGTTGTGCAGACGTGTTGGCACGTGCGCTGTGCTGGGAGAGTTCGCTTCGGCACCCACGTGGGGCCTTTGCCCTTCTGTGGCGCTGGCGTTGGAGCTGCCGGTCACCGTAGGTGGCGCGTGTTGTCTCCCGCCGGCAATGCCACGACAGCACGCTCCCGGGCCTCTGTCGGCAGCGGCAAGCTCAGTTGGGAGCACGGGTGGTCGCACCTAAAGCGTCTACTCGCCTAACTCCGGGCGATTGCGCCTCTCTCGAACCCGACCAAGTACTTAGGACGGCGCTGCGCGCCGCCGGGACCTGAGAGGGTTTCGAGGTGTATTGTGCAGGGGAGCTCAGCCTCCTCCTGTTTGCAGAATAATTGAGCGGACGCTTGCGTGTTCGCGCGGGCCCCTGGGACACACTCCCGGGCGGCCGGCTGCTCAGCTCTAGTTGACGCAGCTCCCTGGTTGATCCTGCCAGTAGTCATATGCTTGTCTCAAAGATTAAGCCATGCATGTCTCAGTACAAGCCGCATTAAGGTGAAACCGCGAATGGCTCATTAAATCAGTTATGGTTCCTTAGATCGTACCCACGTT
>NW_026046098.1:12500-17500 GCF_023864275.1 Schistocerca cancellata
ACCGCCCTCTATGGGACGACGCTGACACCGCCACCCACAGACACAACACAGCCATCTATGAGAATGTGACCAAACTACATTGCCGTCTGGCCCAGAAACGACACCTCCATCTACAGGAATCCAACGGAACTACACCAACCATACTGCCAAACCACAGCATCGCCATCTATGACAATGTGACGAAACCACATGCAATAGCCCCATCTACGCGAATCGGACGACACTACGTCCACCATGTCGCGCGCAACACGAAAACTAAATACCGCCATCTGCAAGTCTCCCGAAACATGACCTGCTGCACCGACGATACCGCCATCTATGAGACGCCACCCCGACTACGACATCGCTAGGTCCCACAGTACCCATTTTCCGACGCCACCCACAAAGCCTGCATAATCTGTCCACCACAGGAACCCGAACGCCAGTGCCTGCGTCGCACGAAGTAGTCAACCGACAATCACTCCACCCGCACCCGCACGTGCCCCACCCCAACCGCCGAAATCGCAACTCCAGCGGATGAACGGCGGACTCTTCCCGCACTCGTACGTTGCAATCCACCCCTATATCTTGCGTTTCACGAAGAGTTATATCCAATATGCCAAATTCCCGCTGTCCCTATACATGCTGTAAGTCTGTGCACACAATATGAACCACACATCAGCGAGACACTCTATCACACATTACTCTCTGCCTGTAACAGACACAGATACAATATGTAAGCACCAGCATGGACCAACGTCCGGTGCATCCTCTCCGCCACAGTACACCATCCACACTATGATAACCACACCAGGGGGTCCAATTCTAAAATAGAATATCCCACCCGTCCGACATCCACAATTGCTCAGATAAGCCACCAACACCCACACATGTCCTACACAGGGGTGCACCCAACACCACCACACTGCCTCCTGTTACGGCACAGAAACAATGGCAGGAATGAATCACACAGGTCTGCCGCTCCCTTGCCGCAACCACAGACGCGGCGCGCCTCCAGTCACGAGCGAAAAGCGCATCCTGACGAGACATAACTGCTGTGACATACTGAAGCTGCCTCAGACATTCACTTACAATGATCACTACCAACGAACCTCGGCCCCCCCCCCCCCAACACACTCTCTTACCACGTTGTGTACTGTAATCCAACCCATTTCGCACCTTAACCTAACCCATTTTGCACCTTAACTTAACCAAATTCGTAACGCAATTTGTACCGCAATGTAACGCAATGTGTACCGCAATGTAACGCAATGTGTACCGCAATGTAACGCAATGTGTACCGCAATGTACCGCAATGTGTACCGCAATGTACCGCAATGTGTACCGCAATGTGTAACGCAATGTGTAACGCAATGTGTACCGCAATGTGTACCGCAATGTGTAACGCAATGTGTACCGCAATGTGTAACGCAATGTGTACCGCAATGTGTAACGCAATGTGTACCGCAATGTAACGCAATTTGTACCGCAATGTAACGCAATTTGTACCGCAATGTAACGCAATTTGTACCGCAATGTAACGCAATTTGTACCGCAATGTAACGCAATTTGTACCGCAATGTAACGCAATTTGTACCGCAATGTAACGCAATTTGTACCGCAATGTAACGCAATTTGTACCGCAATGTAACGCAATTTGTACCGCAATGTAACGCAATTTGTACCGCAATGTAACGCAATTTGTACCGCAATGTAACGCAATTTGTACCGCAATGTAACGCAATTTCTACCTTAACCTAACCCACGTTGTGCCTTAACCTAACCCACGTTGTGCCTTAACCTAACCCACGTTGTGCCTTAACCTAACCCACGTTGTGCCTTAACCTAACCCACGTTGTGCCTTAACCTAACCCACGTTGTGCCTTAACCTAACCCACGTTGTGCCTTAACCTAACCCACGTTGTGCCTTAACCTAACCCACGTTGTGCCTTAACCTAACCCACGTTGTGCCTTAACCTAACCCACGTTGTGCCTTAACCTAACCCACGTTGTGCCTTAACCTAACCCACGTTGTGCCTTAACCTAACCCACGTTGTGCCTTAACCTAACCCAAGTTGTGCCTTAACCTAACCCAAGTTGTGCCTTAACCTAACCCAAGTTGTGCCTTAACCTAACCCAAGTTGTGCCTTAACCTAACCCAAGTTGTGCCTTAACCTAACCCAAGTTGTGCCTTAACCTAACCCAAGTTGTGCCTTAACCTAACCCAAGTTGTGCCTTAACCTAACCCAAGTTGTGCCTTAACCTAACCCACATTGTGCCTTAACCTAACCCAAGTTGTGCCTTAACCTAACCCACGTTGTGCCTTAACCTAACCCACGTTGTGCCTTAACCTAACCCACGTTGTGCCTTAACCTAACCCACGTTGTGCCTTAACCTAACCCACGTTGTGCCTTAACCTAACCCACGTTGTGCCTTAACCTAACCCACGTTGTGCCTTAACCTAACCCACGTTGTGCCTTAACCTAACCCACGTTGTGCCTTAACCTAACCCACGTTGTGCCTTAACCTAACCCACGTTGTGCCTTAACCTAACCCACGTTGTGCCTTAACCTAACCCACGTTGTGCCTTAACCTAACCCACGTTGTGCCTTAACCTAACCCACGTTGTGCCTTAACCTAACCCACGTTGTGCCTTAACCTAACCCACGTTGTGCCTTAACCTAACCCACGTTGTGCCTTAACCTAACCCACGTTGTGCCTTAACCTAACCCAAGTTGTGCCTTAACCTAACCCAAGTTGTGCCTTAACCTAACCCAAGTTGTGCCTTAACCTAACCCAAGTTGTGCCTTAACCTAACCCAAGTTGTGCCTTAACCTAACCCAAGTTGTGCCTTAACCTAACCCAAGTTGTGCCTTAACCTAACCCAAGTTGTGCCTTAACCTAACCCAAGTTGTGCCTTAACCTAACCCACGTTGTGCCTTAACCTAACCCACGTTGTGCCTTAACCTAACCCACGTTGTGCCTTAACCTAACCCACGTTGTGCCTTAACCTAACCCACGTTGTGCCTTAACCTAACCCACGTTGTGCCTTAACCTAACCCACGTTGTGCCTTAACCTAACCCACGTTGTGCCTTAACCTAACCCACGTTGTGCCTTAACCTAACCCACGTTGTGCCTTAACCTAACCCACGTTGTGCCTTAACCTAACCCACGTTGTGCCTTAACCTAACCCACGTTGTGCCTTAACCTAACCCACGTTGTGCCTTAACCTAACCCACGTTGTGCCTTAACCTAACCCACGTTGTGCCTTAACCTAACCCACGTTGTGCCTTAACCTAACCCACGTTGTGCCTTAACCTAACCCACGTTGTGCCTTAACCTAACCCAAGTTGTGCCTTAACCTAACCCACGTTGTGCCTTAACCTAACCCAAGTTGTGCCTTAACCTGCTCTGTAATTGGCATATGACACGTTACATTAATCCAGTGTTGTCTAACCACAACCCTCTGAATATAGTTCGCTACTCGCACCGCCCACCCTCTTGTGTATCGTTTCATGTTCAACACTTCGCAAGTGTTGCTTACTTTTTACATGCTCCCGCTGTACACTGTAATGTGGACGACTGCAGGATGTACATCGCCCCCACCCTCCCCCCTGCCTTCGCACGCTGGTCGTTCAGGTGCTTGCGTGTTCAATGCCCTTCGCAGCTGTTCACTGGCATTCGCATGTCGAAGCGCTCAGTCTACGTCGTGGTACGGCCTGTGTCCACTGTCCGCTGATGTCGTAAGCTTAACCCTCACATTGTACTGCACATAGGTCCGTATGTACTGCATGATACGCTGTGGCACATGTGTGACCGTACAACGACTGCGCCCAACAACAGCGAACCATACGGTCCAAATGTTGTGCACTCAGCCACGTGCCGTCTCCCCATAACAGCTACATTGCAGTGTGGTACGCCATAGAGACGTGTGGGATTAACGGACGCCCTGGATGGCGATCAGCATGAGCCGTCTGTTGATGTAGTGGCGCGTGTATTCAAACGTAGTCGTCTCTTCTCACACAGTGTGATAGCATGGTGCACCGCGTTCCACATCTGCGACATGGTACAGATGCTGGTTGACAGTCGGTCTCGTAATGGACATCGCATACGTAGGGGGCCACCTCCCACGTGTTCTCTAGTCGTGCACATTTTGTTGCGTGTATGTGGGCAGACGTAGTGTGTCGTGACACCTAACAGACAGGTATGCAATAATCGTTGCATTTGCAAACTGGGATGGACGTCTACGTTTGCTGGTGACGTTACGCAAATGAACAACTGGTAAACCCATTGTGGTGCGGTTGTTGTTGCTGGAGGTAAATCAGTAAGGGCAAATCTGTGTGTGAAGCGATACGCGGCGGTGGCTGGGTGGGACCGTCCCCGGCCGGTGAGGGGGGGCCGCCCGGCGTGCTGGCCGCGCGGTGCGTGGGCGCACGCGCTACAGCCGGCTGGTGGGGGCGCCCAGTGGCAGGCGCGCCGGCCGACGGACGCGGCAGGCGGCGCAGCTGCGCGCCGGGGCACCCTGCGCGCGGCGCCGGGCGGCCAAAGTGGGTCCTCGCGGGCCCGGTGCGAAGCGCGGTGGACATCTGCAGTGTGCTGGTCCGACTGAGGACTGTGTGCGTTGAGGATGCGCCGCCGCCCGGCACTCGGCGCCGCGACGCCGTCTGCTGCTCGGTCGCCCCAGCGGTTCTCGCTGGTGGTTTGTATCGCAGTTGTGCAGACGTGTTGGCACGTGCGCTGTGCTGGGAGAGTTCGCTTCGGCACCCACGTGGGGCCTTTGCCCTTCTGTGGCGCTGGCGTTGGAGCTGCCGGTCACCGTAGGTGGCGCGTGTTGTCTCCCGCCGGCAATGCCACGACAGCACGCTCCCGGGCCTCTGTCGGCAGCGGCAAGCTCAGTTGGGAGCACGGGTGGTCGCACCTAAAGCGTCTACTCGCCTAACTCCGGGCGATTGCGCCTCTCTCGAACCCGACCAAGTACTTAGGACGGCGCTGCGCGCCGCCGGGACCTGAGAGGGTTTCG
>NW_026046098.1:27500-30000 GCF_023864275.1 Schistocerca cancellata
GCCTTAACCTAACCCAAGTTGTGCCTTAACCTAACCCAAGTTGTGCCTTAACCTAACCCACGTTGTGCCTTAACCTAACCCAAGTTGTGCCTTAACCTAACCCACGTTGTGCCTTAACCTAACCCACGTTGTGCCTTAACCTAACCCACGTTGTGCCTTAACCTAACCCACGTTGTGCCTTAACCTAACCCACGTTGTGCCTTAACCTAACCCACGTTGTGCCTTAACCTAACCCACGTTGTGCCTTAACCTAACCCACGTTGTGCCTTAACCTAACCCACGTTGTGCCTTAACCTAACCCACGTTGTGCCTTAACCTAACCCACGTTGTGCCTTAACCTAACCCACGTTGTGCCTTAACCTAACCCACGTTGTGCCTTAACCTAACCCACGTTGTGCCTTAACCTAACCCACGTTGTGCCTTAACCTAACCCACGTTGTGCCTTAACCTAACCCACGTTGTGCCTTAACCTAACCCACGTTGTGCCTTAACCTAACCCAAGTTGTGCCTTAACCTAACCCAAGTTGTGCCTTAACCTAACCCAAGTTGTGCCTTAACCTAACCCAAGTTGTGCCTTAACCTAACCCAAGTTGTGCCTTAACCTAACCCAAGTTGTGCCTTAACCTAACCCAAGTTGTGCCTTAACCTAACCCAAGTTGTGCCTTAACCTAACCCAAGTTGTGCCTTAACCTAACCCACGTTGTGCCTTAACCTAACCCACGTTGTGCCTTAACCTAACCCACGTTGTGCCTTAACCTAACCCACGTTGTGCCTTAACCTAACCCACGTTGTGCCTTAACCTAACCCACGTTGTGCCTTAACCTAACCCACGTTGTGCCTTAACCTAACCCACGTTGTGCCTTAACCTAACCCACGTTGTGCCTTAACCTAACCCACGTTGTGCCTTAACCTAACCCACGTTGTGCCTTAACCTAACCCACGTTGTGCCTTAACCTAACCCACGTTGTGCCTTAACCTAACCCACGTTGTGCCTTAACCTAACCCACGTTGTGCCTTAACCTAACCCACGTTGTGCCTTAACCTAACCCACGTTGTGCCTTAACCTAACCCACGTTGTGCCTTAACCTAACCCAAGTTGTGCCTTAACCTAACCCACGTTGTGCCTTAACCTAACCCAAGTTGTGCCTTAACCTGCTCTGTAATTGGCATATGACACGTTACATTAATCCAGTGTTGTCTAACCACAACCCTCTGAATATAGTTCGCTACTCGCACCGCCCACCCTCTTGTGTATCGTTTCATGTTCAACACTTCGCAAGTGTTGCTTACTTTTTACATGCTCCCGCTGTACACTGTAATGTGGACGACTGCAGGATGTACATCGCCCCCACCCTCCCCCCTGCCTTCGCACGCTGGTCGTTCAGGTGCTTGCGTGTTCAATGCCCTTCGCAGCTGTTCACTGGCATTCGCATGTCGAAGCGCTCAGTCTACGTCGTGGTACGGCCTGTGTCCACTGTCCGCTGATGTCGTAAGCTTAACCCTCACATTGTACTGCACATAGGTCCGTATGTACTGCATGATACGCTGTGGCACATGTGTGACCGTACAACGACTGCGCCCAACAACAGCGAACCATACGGTCCAAATGTTGTGCACTCAGCCACGTGCCGTCTCCCCATAACAGCTACATTGCAGTGTGGTACGCCATAGAGACGTGTGGGATTAACGGACGCCCTGGATGGCGATCAGCATGAGCCGTCTGTTGATGTAGTGGCGCGTGTATTCAAACGTAGTCGTCTCTTCTCACACAGTGTGATAGCATGGTGCACCGCGTTCCACATCTGCGACATGGTACAGATGCTGGTTGACAGTCGGTCTCGTAATGGACATCGCATACGTAGGGGGCCACCTCCCACGTGTTCTCTAGTCGTGCACATTTTGTTGCGTGTATGTGGGCAGACGTAGTGTGTCGTGACACCTAACAGACAGGTATGCAATAATCGTTGCATTTGCAAACTGGGATGGACGTCTACGTTTGCTGGTGACGTTACGCAAATGAACAACTGGTAAACCCATTGTGGTGCGGTTGTTGTTGCTGGAGGTAAATCAGTAAGGGCAAATCTGTGTGTGAAGCGATACGCGGCGGTGGCTGGGTGGGACCGTCCCCGGCCGGTGAGGGGGGGCCGCCCGGCGTGCTGGCCGCGCGGTGCGTGGGCGCACGCGCTACAGCCGGCTGGTGGGGGCGCCCAGTGGCAGGCGCGCCGGCCGACGGACGCGGCAGGCGGCGCAGCTGCGCGCCGGGGCACCCTGCGCGCGGCGCCGGGCGGCCAAAGTGGGTCCTCGCGGGCCCGGTGCGAAGCGCGGTGGACATCTGCAGTGTGCTGGTCCGACTGAGGACTGTGTGCGTTGAGGATGCGCCGCCGCCCGGCACTCGGCGCCGCGACGCCGTCTGCTGCTCGGTCGCCCCAGCGGTTCTCGCTGGTGGTTTGTATCGCAGTTGTGCAGACGTGTTGGCACGTGCGCTGTGCTGGGAGAGTTC
>NW_026046099.1:0-35340 GCF_023864275.1 Schistocerca cancellata
AATGCAAATGCACCGCGCAAATTACGCATAAATCTGGAAAGCGCGGCGTGTGTCAGGCAGGTGAGAAAGCTTCCGTCGGTCCAGCAGGACACTGCAACACCCCGCGCAGTGCCCCCGCCGCCCGGCCGCGCGCAAGCCCTGCGCCGGATAACAGGAACAAGGCGCGTCGCCAGTGGGTGTCGGAGGCCGCACGCACCAAACGAATGACAGGCGGTGCATCGAGCAGCTGTGTTGTGCGTCTCACCTACGTTCGGCAGTCGCCTATGAGACGCCGAGGCGAGCGCGCACTCCGCGCCACCTTCGAGGTGGAAAGACGCGCTTTGCGTCAAATGTGCCACGGAAAGCGGCGATTGCGTGTGTTGGGAGAAGAGGCGAATGCTTCCTCCGTGGTGCGGCTACAGTATAAGGACGCCAACGGCCATACCATGTTGACTACACCGGTTCTCGTCCGATCACCGAAGTTAAGCAACATCGGGCGCGGTTAGTACTTGGATGGGTGACCGCCTGGGAACACCGCGTGCTGTTGGCTCTTTCTCATTTTTTCATTTTTACGTCGCTACACCTGCCAGGCCTCTTTTCATAATAACTTTCAGGTGTCGACAAAGATGCTTCCACAAGCATTTTAAAGTACTGTATTAAACGTAAGATACGAAATTACGGTAATGAACTCGGTTTGAGTAAGAATGCGCGAAGGAAGAGTGCTAGGAACTCGTTGAAAATGACAAAACACTACCAATCGACAGATGTGTTCTTGAAATGCGCCAGAGCCTACTGTTACGCAGCAGTGCTAAATTCCGAAAAGTAACTAAATAAATAAATAAATAAATAAAAACCAACCGTTCTCGTGCCATCACCCAAGTTAAGCAACAACGTTAGTATTCGGATCGGCGACTGCCTGGGACCTCTGGCTGTCTTCATATTTTGCTTTCTTGTCGCCAGCCCTGCCAGCCGTCTCTTCACGCTACCTTTCCGATGCGACAAAGATGTTTCCACAATGACTTAAATCTGTTGTAATAAACAAAAGATACGATATTAGGGAACTCAGTTTGAAGAAGCGTGTGCCAAGGAAGATTTCCAAAGTGTCTCTGGAAATAACAAAACAGTATTAAGCGGCAGAAATGTTCCGAAATACGTCCGGGCTTATTGTTTTGTAGCAGTGTACACGTGCAAATTTGTAAACAAAAATTCTGTGTCTTCTGTCCTTGGTTTCGCACCTTTCCATGGCACGGCACAGCGCTGCTCTAGTAGCTCCGAACGGCCGCCCACGGCGTCTCGGACACGCCGGTCAGGCCCGCGCCCGTCTCGCAGATGTTTCTCGTGCTTGTGCTGTCATATGGGCCGCGACCCGAGCGGCAGCGAGCGGCAGTCGAGCAAAGTCGGGACAAGTCGGGACGGGAGGGGGGACAGGCGCGAATGCAAATGCACCGCGCAAATTACGCATAAATCTGGAAGCGCGGCGTGTGTCAGGCAGGTGAGAAAGCTTCCGTCGGTCCAGCAGGACACTGCAACACCCCCGCGCAGTGCCCCCGCCGCCCGGCCGCGCGCAAGCCCTGCGCCGGATAACAGGAACAAGGCGCGTCGCCAGTGGGTGTCGGAGGCCGCACGCACCAAACGAATGACAGGCGGTGCATCGAGCAGCTGTGTTGTGCGTCTCACCTACGTTCGGCAGTCGCCTATGAGACGCCGAGGCGAGCGCGCACTCCGCGCCACCTTCGAGGTGGAAAGACGCGCTTTGCGTCAAATGTGCCACGGAAAGCGGCGATTGCGTGTGTTGGGAGAAGAGGCGAATGCTTCCTCCGTGGTGCGGCTACAGTATAAGGACGCCAACGGCCATACCATGTTGACTACACCGGTTCTCGTCCGATCACCGAAGTTAAGCAACATCGGGCGCGGTTAGTACTTGGATGGGTGACCGCCTGGGAACACCGCGTGCTGTTGGCTCTTTCTCATTTTTTCATTTTTACGTCGCTACACCTGCCAGGCCTCTTTTCATAATAACTTTCAGGTGTCGACAAAGATGCTTCCACAAGCATTTTAAAGTACTGTATTAAACGTAAGATACGAAATTACGGTAATGAACTCGGTTTGAGTAAGAATGCGCGAAGGAAGAGTGCTAGGAACTCGTTGAAAATGACAAAACACTACCAATCGACAGATGTGTTCTTGAAATGCGCCAGAGCCTACTGTTACGCAGCAGTGCTAAATTCCGAAAAGTAACTAAATAAATAAATAAATAAATAAAAACCAACCGTTCTCGTGCCATCACCCAAGTTAAGCAACAACGTTAGTATTCGGATCGGCGACTGCCTGGGACCTCTGGCTGTCTTCATATTTTGCTTTCTTGTCGCCAGCCCTGCCAGCCGTCTCTTCACGCTACCTTTCCGATGCGACAAAGATGTTTCCACAATGACTTAAATCTGTTGTAATAAACAAAAGATACGATATTAGGGAACTCAGTTTGAAGAAGCGTGTGCCAAGGAAGATTTCCAAAGTGTCTCTGGAAATAACAAAACAGTATTAAGCGGCAGAAATGTTCCGAAATACGTCCGGGCTTATTGTTTTGTAGCAGTGTACACGTGCAAATTTGTAAACAAAAATTCTGTGTCTTCTGTCCTTGGTTTCGCACCTTTCCATGGCACGGCACAGCGCTGCTCTAGTAGCTCCGAACGGCCGCCCACGGCGTCTCGGACACGCCGGTCAGGCCCGCGCCCGTCTCGCAGATGTTTCTCGTGCTTGTGCTGTCATATGGGCCGCGACCCGAGCGGCAGCGAGCGGCAGTCGAGCAAAAGTCGGGACAAGTCGGGACGGGAGGGGGGACAGGCGCGAATGCAAATGCACCGCGCAAATTACGCATAAATCTGGAAGCGCGGCGTGTGTCAGGCAGGTGAGAAAGCTTCCGTCGGTCCAGCAGGACACTGCAACACCCCGCGCAGTGCCCCCGCCGCCCGGCCGCGCGCAAGCCCTGCGCCGGATAACAGGAACAAGGCGCGTCGCCAGTGGGTGTCGGAGGCCGCACGCACCAAACGAATGACAGGCGGTGCATCGAGCAGCTGTGTTGTGCGTCTCACCTACGTTCGGCAGTCGCCTATGAGACGCCGAGGCGAGCGCGCACTCCGCGCCACCTTCGAGGTGGAAAGACGCGCTTTGCGTCAAATGTGCCACGGAAAGCGGCGATTGCGTGTGTTGGGAGAAGAGGCGAATGCTTCCTCCGTGGTGCGGCTACAGTATAAGGACGCCAACGGCCCATACCATGTTGACTACACCGGTTCTCGTCCGATCACCGAAGTTAAGCAACATCGGGCGCGGTTAGTACTTGGATGGGTGACCGCCTGGGAACACCGCGTGCTGTTGGCTCTTTCTCATTTTTTCATTTTTACGTCGCTACACCTGCCAGGCCTCTTTTCATAATAACTTTCAGGTGTCGACAAAGATGCTTCCACAAGCATTTTAAAGTACTGTATTAAACGTAAGATACGAAAATTACGGTAATGAACTCGGTTTGAGTAAGAATGCGCGAAGGAAGAGTGCTAGGAACTCGTTGAAAATGACAAAACACTACCAATCGACAGATGTGTTCTTGAAATGCGCCAGAGCCTACTGTTACGCAGCAGTGCTAAATTCCGAAAAGTAACTAAATAAATAAATAAATAAATAAAAACCAACCGTTCTCGTGCCATCACCCAAGTTAAGCAACAACGTTAGTATTCGGATCGGCGACTGCCTGGGACCTCTGGCTGTCTTCATATTTTGCTTTCTTGTCGCCAGCCCTGCCAGCCGTCTCTTCACGCTACCTTTCCGATGCGACAAAGATGTTTCCACAATGACTTAAATCTGTTGTAATAAACAAAAGATACGATATTAGGGAACTCAGTTTGAAGAAGCGTGTGCCAAGGAAGATTTCCAAAGTGTCTCTGGAAATAACAAAACAGTATTAAGCGGCAGAAATGTTCCGAAATACGGTCCGGGCTTATTGTTTTGTAGCAGTGTACACGTGCAAATTTGTAAACAAAAATTCTGTGTCTTCTGTCCTTGGTTTCGCACCTTTCCATGGCACGGCACAGCGCTGCTCTAGTAGCTCCGAACGGCCGCCCACGGCGTCTCGGACACGCCGGTCAGGCCCGCGCCCGTCTCGCAGATGTTTCTCGTGCTTGTGCTGTCATATGGGCCGCGACCCGAGCGGCAGCGAGCGGCAGTCGAGCAAAGTCGGGACAAGTCGGGACGGGAGGGGGGACAGGCGCGAATGCAAATGCACCGCGCAAATTACGCATAAATCTGGAAGCGCGGCGTGTGTCAGGCAGGTGAGAAAGCTTCCGTCGGTCCAGCAGGACACTGCAACACCCCGCGCAGTGCCCCCGCCGCCCGGCCGCGCGCAAGCCCTGCGCCGGATAACAGGAACAAGGCGCGTCGCCAGTGGGGTGTCGGAGGCCGCACGCACCAAACGATATGACAGGCGGTGCATCGAGCAGCTGTGTTGTGCGTCTCACCTACGTTCGGCAGTCGCCTATGAGACGCCGAGGCGAGCGCGCACTCCGCGCCACCTTCGAGGTGGAAAGACGCGCTTTGCGTCAAATGTGCCACGGAAAGCGGCGATTGCGTGTGTTGGGAGAAGAGGCGAATGCTTCCTCCGTGGTGCGGCTACAGTATAAGGACGCCAACGGCCATACCATGTTGACTACACCGGTTCTCGTCCGATCACCGAAGTTAAGCAACATCGGGCGCGGTTAGTACTTGGATGGGTGACCGCCTGGGAACACCGCGTGCTGTTGGCTCTTTCTCATTTTTTCATTTTTACGTCGCTACACCTGCCAGGCCTCTTTTCATAATAACTTTCAGGTGTCGACAAAGATGCTTCCACAAGCATTTTAAAGTACTGTATTAAACGTAAGATACGAAATTACGGTAATGAACTCGGTTTGAGTAAGAATGCGCGAAGGAAGAGTGCTAGGAACTCGTTGAAAATGACAAAACACTACCAATCGACAGATGTGTTCTTGAAATGCGCCAGAGCCTACTGTTACGCAGCAGTGCTAAATTCCGAAAAGTAACTAAATAAATAAATAAATAAATAAAAACCAACCGTTCTCGTGCCATCACCCAAGTTAAGCAACAACGTTAGTATTCGGATCGGCGACTGCCTGGGACCTCTGGCTGTCTTCATATTTTGCTTTCTTGTCGCCAGCCCTGCCAGCCGTCTCTTCACGCTACCTTTCCGATGCGACAAAGATGTTTCCACAATGACTTAAATCTGTTGTAATAAACAAAAGATACGATATTAGGGAACTCAGTTTGAAGAAGCGTGTGCCAAGGAAGATTTCCAAAGTGTCTCTGGAAATAACAAAACAGTATTAAGCGGCAGAAATGTTCCGAAATACGTCCGGGCTTATTGTTTTGTAGCAGTGTACACGTGCAAATTTGTAAACAAAAATTCTGTGTCTTCTGTCCTTGGTTTCGCACCTTTCCATGGCACGGCACAGCGCTGCTCTAGTAGCTCCGAACGGCCGCCCACGGCGTCTCGGACACGCCGGTCAGGCCCGCGCCCGTCTCGCAGATGTTTCTCGTGCTTGTGCTGTCATATGGGGCCGCGACCCGAGCGGCAGCGAGCGGCAGTCGAGCAAAGTCGGGACAAGTCGGGACGGGAGGGGGGACAGGCGCGAATGCAAATGCACCGCGCAAATTACGCATAAATCTGGAAGCGCGGCGTGTGTCAGGCAGGTGAGAAAGCTTCCGTCGGTCCAGCAGGACACTGCAACACCCCGCGCAGTGCCCCCGCCGCCCGGCCGCGCGCAAGCCCTGCGCCGGATAACAGGAACAAGGCGCGTCGCCAGTGGGTGTCGGAGGCCGCACGCACCAAACGAATGACAGGCGGTGCATCGAGCAGCTGTGTTGTGCGTCTCACCTACGTTCGGCAGTCGCCTATGAGACGCCGAGGCGAGCGCGCACTCCGCGCCACCTTCGAGGTGGAAAGACGCGCTTTGCGTCAAATGTGCCACGGAAAGCGGCGATTGCGTGTGTTGGGAGAAGAGGCGAATGCTTCCTCCGTGGTGCGGCTACAGTATAAGGACGCCAACGGCCATACCATGTTGACTACACCGTTCTCGTCCGATCACCGAAGTTAAGCAACATCGGGCGCGGTTAGTACTTGGATGGGTGACCGCCTGGGAACACCGCGTGCTGTTGGCTCTTTCTCATTTTTTCATTTTTACGTCGCTACACCTGCCAGGCCTCTTTTCATAATAACTTTCAGGTGTCGACAAAGATGCTTCCACAAGCATTTTAAAGTACTGTATTAAACGTAAGATACGAAATTACGGTAATGAACTCGGTTTGAGTAAGAATGCGCGAAGGAAGAGTGCTAGGAACTCGTTGAAAATGACAAAACACTACCAATCGACAGATGTGTTCTTGAAATGCGCCAGAGCCTACTGTTACGCAGCAGTGCTAAATTCCGAAAAGTAACTAAATAAATAAATAAATAAATAAAAACCAACCGTTCTCGTGCCATCACCCAAGTTTAAGCAACAACGTTAGTATTCGGATCGGCGACTGCCTGGGACCTCTGGCTGTCTTCATATTTTGCTTTCTTGTCGCCAGCCCTGCCAGCCGTCTCTTCACGCTACCTTTCCGATGCGACAAAGATGTTTCCACAATGACTTAAATCTGTTGTAATAAACAAAAGATACGATATTAGGGAACTCAGTTTGAAGAAGCGTGTGCCAAGGAAGATTTTCCAAAGTGTCTCTGGAAATAACAAAACAGTATTAAGCGGCAGAAATGTTCCGAAATACGTCCGGGCTTATTGTTTTGTAGCAGTGTACACGTGCAAATTTGTAAACAAAAATTCTGTGTCTTCTGTCCTTGGTTTCGCACCTTTCCATGGCACGGCACAGCGCTGCTCTAGTAGCTCCGAACGGCCGCCCACGGCGTCTCGGACACGCCGGTCAGGCCCGCGCCCGTCTCGCAGATGTTTCTCGTGCTTGTGCTGTCATATGGGCCGCGACCCGAGCGGCAGCGAGCGGCCAGTCGAGCAAAGTCGGGACAAGTCGGGACGGGAGGGGGGACAGGCGCGAATGCAAATGCACCGCGCAAATTACGCATAAATCTGGAAGCGCGGCGTGTGTCAGGCAGGTGAGAAAGCTTCCGTCGGTCCAGCAGGACACTGCAACACCCCGCGCAGTGCCCCCGCCGCCCGGCCGCGCGCAAGCCCTGCGCCGGATTAACAGGAACAAGGCGCGTCGCCAGTGGGTGTCGGAGGCCGCACGCACCAAACGAATGACAGGCGGTGCATCGAGCAGCTGTGTTGTGCGTCTCACCTACGTTCGGCAGTCGCCTATGAGACGCCGAGGCGAGCGCGCACTCCGCGCCACCTTCGAGGTGGAAAGACGCGCTTTGCGTCAAATGTGCCACGGAAAGCGGCGATTGCGTGTGTTGGGAGAAGAGGCGAATGCTTCCTCCGTGGTGCGGCTACAGTATAAGGACGCCAACGGCCCATACCATGTTGACTACACCGGTTCTCGTCCGATCACCGAAGTTAAGCAACATCGGGCGCGGTTAGTACTTGGATGGGTGACCGCCTGGGAACACCGCGTGCTGTTGGCTCTTTCTCATTTTTTCATTTTTACGTCGCTACACCTGCCAGGCCTCTTTTCATAATAACTTTCAGGTGTCGACAAAGATGCTTCCACAAGCATTTTAAAGTACTGTATTAAACGTAAGATACGAAATTACGGTAATGAACTCGGTTTGAGTAAGAATGCGCGAAGGAAGAGTGCTAGGAACTCGTTGAAAATGACAAAACACTACCAATCGACAGATGTGTTCTTGAAATGCGCCAGAGCCTACTGTTACGCAGCAGTGCTAAATTCCGAAAAGTAACTAAATAAATAAATAAATAAATAAAAACCAACCGTTCTCGTGCCATCACCCAAGTTAAGCAACAACGTTAGTATTCGGATCGGCGACTGCCTGGGACCTCTGGCTGTCTTCATATTTTGCTTTCTTGTCGCCAGCCCTGCCAGCCGTCTCTTCACGCTACCTTTCCGATGCGACAAAGATGTTTCCACAATGACTTAAATCTGTTGTAATAAACAAAAGATACGATATTAGGGGAACTCAGTTTGAAGAAGCGTGTGCCAAGGAAGATTTCCAAAGTGTCTCTGGAAATAACAAAACAGTATTAAGCGGCAGAAATGTTCCGAAATACGTCCGGGCTTATTGTTTTGTAGCAGTGTACACGTGCAAATTTGTAAACAAAAATTCTGTGTCTTCTGTCCTTGGTTTCGCACCTTTCCATGGCACGGCACAGCGCTGCTCTAGTAGCTCCGAACGGCCGCCCACGGCGTCTCGGACACGCCGGTCAGGCCCGCGCCCGTCTCGCAGATGTTTCTCGTGCTTGTGCTGTCATATGGGCCGCGACCCGAGCGGCAGCGAGCGGCAGTCGAGCAAAGTCGGGACAAGTCGGGACGGGAGGGGGGACAGGCGCGAATGCAAATGCACCGCGCAAATTACGCATAAATCTGGAAGCGCGGCGTGTGTCAGGCAGGTGAGAAAGCTTCCGTCGGTCCAGCAGGACACTGCAACACCCCGCGCAGTGCCCCCGCCGCCCGGCCGCGCGCAAGCCCTGCGCCGGATAACAGGAACAAGGCGCGTCGCCAGTGGGTGTCGGAGGCCGCACGCACCAAACGAATGACAGGCGGTGCATCGAGCAGCTGTGTTGTGCGTCTCACCTACGTTCGGCAGTCGCCTATGAGACGCCGAGGCGAGCGCGCACTCCGCGCCACCTTCGAGGTGGAAAGACGCGCTTTGCGTCAAATGTGCCACGGAAAGCGGCGATTGCGTGTGTTGGGAGAAGAGGCGAATGCTTCCTCCGTGGTGCGGCTACAGTATAAGGACGCCAACGGCCATACCATGTTGACTACACCGGTTCTCGTCCGATCACCGAAGTTAAGCAACATCGGGCGCGGTTAGTACTTGGATGGGTGACCGCCTGGGAACACCGCGTGCTGTTGGCTCTTTCTCATTTTTTCATTTTTACGTCGCTACACCTGCCAGGCCTCTTTTCATAATAACTTTCAGGTGTCGACAAAGATGCTTCCACAAGCATTTTAAAGTACTGTATTAAACGTAAGATACGAAATTACGGTAATGAACTCGGTTTGAGTAAGAATGCGCGAAGGAAGAGTGCTAGGAACTCGTTGAAAATGACAAAACACTACCAATCGACAGATGTGTTCTTGAAATGCGCCAGAGCCTACTGTTACGCAGCAGTGCTAAATTCCGAAAAGTAACTAAATAAATAAATAAATAAATAAAAACCAACCGTTCTCGTGCCATCACCCAAGTTAAGCAACAACGTTAGTATTCGGATCGGCGACTGCCTGGGACCTCTGGCTGTCTTCATATTTTGCTTTCTTGTCGCCAGCCCTGCCAGCCGTCTCTTCACGCTACCTTTCCGATGCGACAAAGATGTTTCCACAATGACTTAAATCTGTTGTAATAAACAAAAGATACGATATTAGGGAACTCAGTTTGAAGAAGCGTGTGCCAAGGAAGATTTCCAAAGTGTCTCTGGAAATAACAAAACAGTATTAAGCGGCAGAAATGTTCCGAAATACGTCCGGGCTTATTGTTTTGTAGCAGTGTACACGTGCAAATTCTGTAAACAAAAATTCTGTGTCTTCTGTCCTTGGTTTCGCACCTTTCCATGGCACGGCACAGCGCTGCTCTAGTAGCTCCGAACGGCCGCCCACGGCGTCTCGGACACGCCGGTCAGGCCCGCGCCCGTCTCGCAGATGTTTCTCGTGCTTGTGCTGTCATATGGGCCGCGACCCGAGCGGCAGCGAGCGGCAGTCGAGCAAAGTCGGGACAAGTCGGGACGGGAGGGGGGACAGGCGCGAATGCAAATGCACCGCGCAAATTACGCATAAATCTGGAAGCGCGGCGTGTGTCAGGCAGGTGAGAAAGCTTCCGTCGGTCCAGCAGGACACTGCAACACCCCGCGCAGTGCCCCCGCCGCCCGGCCGCGCGCAAGCCCTGCGCCGGATAACAGGAACAAGGCGCGTCGCCAGTGGGTGTCGGAGGCCGCACGCACCAAACGAATGACAGGCGGTGCATCGAGCAGCTGTGTTGTGCGTCTCACCTACGTTCGGCAGTCGCCTATGAGACGCCGAGGCGGAGCGCGCACTCCGCGCCACCTTCGAGGTGGAAAGACGCGCTTTGCGTCAAATGTGCCACGGAAAGCGGCGATTGCGTGTGTTGGGAGAAGAGGCGAATGCTTCCTCCGTGGTGCGGCTACAGTATAAGGACGCCAACGGCCATACCATGTTGACTACACCGGTTCTCGTCCGATCACCGAAGTTAAGCAACATCGGGCGCGGTTAGTACTTGGATGGGTGACCGCCTGGGAACACCGCGTGCTGTTGGCTCTTTCTCATTTTTTCATTTTTACGTCGCTACACCTGCCAGGCCTCTTTTCATAATAACTTTCAGGTGTCGACAAAGATGCTTCCACAAGCATTTTAAAGTACTGTATTAAACGTAAGATACGAAATTACGGTAATGAACTCGGTTTGAGTAAGAATGCGCGAAGGAAGAGTGCTAGGAACTCGTTGAAAATGACAAAACACTACCAATCGACAGATGTGTTCTTGAAATGCGCCAGAGCCTACTGTTACGCAGCAGTGCTAAATTCCGAAAAGTAACTAAATAAATAAATAAATAAATAAAAACCAACCGTTCTCGTGCCATCACCCAAGTTAAGCAACAACGTTAGTATTCGGATCGGCGACTGCCTGGGACCTCTGGCTGTCTTCATATTTTGCTTTCTTGTCGCCAGCCCTGCCAGCCGTCTCTTCACGCTACCTTTCCGATGCGACAAAGATGTTTCCACAATGACTTAAATCTGTTGTAATAAACAAAAGATACGATATTAGGGAACTCAGTTTGAAGAAGCGTGTGCCAAGGAAGATTTCCAAAGTGTCTCTGGAAATAACAAAACAGTATTAAGCGGCAGAAATGTTCCGAAATACGTCCGGGCTTATTGTTTGTAGCAGTGTACACGTGCAAATTTGTAAACAAAAATTCTGTGTCTTCTGTCCTTGGTTTCGCACCTTTCCATGGCACGGCACAGCGCTGCTCTAGTAGCTCCGAACGGCCGCCCCACGGCGTCTCGGACACGCCGGTCAGGCCCCGCGCCCGTCTCGCAGATGTTTCTCGTGCTTGTGCTGTCATATGGGCCGCGACCCGAGCGGCAGCGAGCGGCAGTCGAGCAAAGTCGGGACAAGTCGGGACGGGAGGGGGGACAGGCGCGAATGCAAATGCACCGCGCAAATTACGCATAAATCTGGAAGCGCGGCGTGTGTCAGGCAGGTGAGAAAGCTTCCGTCGGTCCAGCAGGGACACTGCAACACCCCGCGCAGTGCCCCCGCCGCCCGGCCGCGCGCAAGCCCTGCGCCGGATAACAGGAACAAGGCGCGTCGCCAGTGGGTGTCGGAGGGCCGCACGCACCAAACGAATGACAGGCGGTGCATCGAGCAGCTGTGTTGTGCGTCTCACCTACGTTCGGCAGTCGCCTATGAGACGCCGAGGCGAGCGCGCACTCCGCGCCACCTTCGAGGTGGAAAGACGCGCTTTGCGTCAAATGTGCCACGGAAAGCGGCGATTGCGTGTGTTGGGAGAAGAGGCGAATGCTTCCTCCGTGGTGCGGCTACAGTATAAGGACGCCAACGGCCATACCATGTTGACTACACCGGTTCTCGTCCGATCACCGAAGTTAAGCAACATCGGGCGCGGTTAGTACTTGGATGGGTGACCGCCTGGGAACACCGCGTGCTGTTGGCTCTTTCTCATTTTTTCATTTTTACGTCGCTACACCTGCCAGGCCTCTTTTCATAATAACTTTCAGGTGTCGACAAAGATGCTTCCACAAGCATTTTAAAAGTACTGTATTAAACGTAAGATACGAAATTACGGTAATGAACTCGGTTTGAGTAAGAATGCGCGAAGGAAGAGTGCTAGGAACTCGTTGAAAATGACAAAACACTACCAATCGACAGATGTGTTCTTGAAATGCGCCAGAGCCTACTGTTACGCAGCAGTGCTAAATTCCGAAAAGTAACTAAATAAATAAATAAATAAATAAAAACCAACCGTTCTCGTGCCATCACCCAAGTTAAGCAACAACGTTAGTATTCGGATCGGCGACTGCCTGGGACCTCTGGCTGTCTTCATATTTTGCTTTCTTGTCGCCAGCCCTGCCAGCCGTCTCTTCACGCTACCTTTCCGATGCGACAAAGATGTTTCCACAATGACTTAAATCTGTTGTAATAAACAAAAGATACGATATTAGGGAACTCAGTTTGAAGAAGCGTGTGCCAAGGAAGATTTCCAAAGTGTCTCTGGAAATAACAAAACAGTATTAAGCGGCAGAAATGTTCCGAAATACGTCCGGGCTTATTGTTTTTGTAGCAGTGTACACGTGCAAATTTGTAAACAAAAATTCTGTGTCTTCTGTCCCTTGGTTTCGCACCTTTCCATGGCACGGCACAGCGCTGCTCTAGTAGCTCCGAACGGCCGCCCACGGCGTCTCGGACACGCCCGGTCAGGCCCGCGCCCCGTCTCGCAGATGTTTCTCGTGCTTGTGCTGTCATATGGGCCGCGACCCGAGCGGCAGCGAGCGGCAGTCGAGCAAAGTCGGGACAAGTCGGGACGGGAGGGGGGACAGGCGCGAATGCAAATGCACCGCGCAAATTACGCATAAATCTGGAAGCGCGGCGTGTGTCAGGCAGGAAAGCTTCCGTCGGTCCAGCAGGACACTGCAACACCCCGCGCAGTCCCCCCCGCCGCCCGCGCCGGCGCAAGCCCTGCGCCGGATAACAGGAACAAGGCGCGTCGCCAGTGGGTGTCGGAGGCCGCACGCACCAAACGAATGACAGGCGGTGCATCGAGCAGCTGTGTTGTGCGTCTCACCTACGTTCGGGCAGTCGCCTATGAGACGCCCGAGGCGAGCGCGCACCTCCGCGCCACCTTCCAGGTGGAAAGACGCGCTTTGCGTCAAATGTGCCACGGAAAGCGGCGATTGCGTGTGTTGGGAGAAGAGGCGAATGCTTCTTCGGTGGTGCGGCTACATTATAAGGACGCCAACGGCAGTACCATGTTGACTACACCGGTTCTCGTCCGATCACCGAAGTTAAGCAACATCGGGCGCGGTTAGTACTTGGATGGGTGACCGCCTGGGAACACCGCGTGCTGATGGCTCTTTCTCATTTTTACGTCGCTACACCTGCCAGGCCTCTTTTCATAATAACTTTCAGGTGTCGACAAAGATGCTTCCACAAGCATTTTAAAGTACTGTATTAAACGTAAGATACGAAATTACGGTAATGAACTCGGTTTGAGTAAGAATGCGCGAAGGAAGAGTGCTAGGAACTCGTTGAAAATGACAAAACACTACCAATCGACAGATGTGTTCTTGAAATGCGCCAGAGCCTACTGTTACGCCAGCAGTGCTAAATTCCGAAAAGTAACTAAATAAATAAATAAATAAAAAAAAACCAACCGTTCTCGTGCCATCACCCAAGTTAAGCAACAACGTTAGTATTCGGATCGGCGACTGCCTGGGACCCTCTGGCTGTCTTCATATTTTGCTTTCTTGTCGCCAGCCCTGCCAGCCGTCTCTTCACGCTACCTTTCCGATGCGACAAAGATGTTTCCACAATGACTTAAATCTGTTGTAATAAACAAAAGATACGATATTAGGGAACTCAGTTTGAAGAAGCGTGTGCCAAGGAAGATTTCCAAAGTGTCTCTGGAAATAACAAAACAGTATTAAGCGGCAGAAATGTTCCGAAATACGTCCGGGCTTATTGTTTTGTAGCAGTGTACACGTGCAAATTTGTAAACAAAAATTCTGTGTCTTCTGTCCTTGGTTTCGCACCTTTCCATGGCACGGCACAGCGCTGCTCTAGTAGCTCCGAACGGCCGCCCACGGCGTCTCGGACACGCCGGTCAGGGCCCGCGCCCGTCTCGCAGATGTTTCTCGTGCTTGTGCTGTCATATGGGCCGCGACCCGAGCGGCAGCGAGCGGCAGTCGAGCAAAGTCGGGACAAGTCGGGACGGGAGGGGGGACAGGCGCGAATGCAAATGCCACCGCGCAAATTACGCATAAATCTGGAAGCGCGGCGTGTGTCAGGCAGGTGAGAAAGCTTCCGTCGGTCCAGCAGGACACTGCAACACCCCGCGCAGTCCCCCCGCCGCCCCGGCCGCGCGCAAGCCCTGCGCCGGATAACAGGAACAAGGCGCGTCGCCAGTGGGTGTCGGAGGCCGCACGCACCAAACGAATGACAGGGCGGTGCATCGAGCAGCTGTGTTGTGCGTCTCACCTACGTTCGGCAGTCGCCTATGAGACGCCGAGGCGAGCGCGCACTCCGCGCCACCTTCCAGGTGGAAAGACGCGCTTTGCGTCAAATGTGCCACGGAAAGCGGCGATTGCGTGTGTTGGGAGAAGAGGCGAATGCTTCTTCGGTGGTGCGGCTACATTATAAGGACGCCAACGGCAGTACCATGTTGACTACACCGGTTCTCGTCCGATCTCACCGAAGTTAAGCAACATCGGGCGCGGTTAGTACTTGGATGGGTGACCGCCTGGGAACACCGCGTGCTGATGGCTCTTTCTCATTTTTACGTCGCTACACCTGCCAGGCCTCTTTTCATAATAACTTTCAGGTGTCGACAAAGATGCTTCCACAAGCATTTTAAAGTACTGTATTAAACGTAAGATACGAAATTACGGTAATGAACTCGGTTTGAGTAAGAATGCGCGAAGGAAGAGTGCTAGGAACTCGTTGAAAATGACAAAACACTACCAATCGACAGATGTGTTCTTGAAATGCGCCAGAGCCTACTGTTACGCCAGCAGTGCTAAATTCCGAAAAGTAACTAAATAAATAAATAAATAAAAAAAAAACCAACCGTTCTCGTGCCATCACCCAAGTTAAGCAACAACGTTAGTATTCGGATCGGCGACTGCCTGGGACCTCTGGCTGTCTTCATATTTTGCTTTCTTGTCGCCAGCCCTGCCAGCCGTCTCTTCACGCTACCTTTCCGATGCGACAAAGATGTTTCCACAATGACTTAAATCTGTTGTAATAAACAAAAGATACGATATTAGGGAACTCAGTTTGAAGAAGCGTGTGCCAAGGAAGATTTCCAAAGTGTCTCTGGAAATAACAAAACAGTATTAAGCGGCAGAAATGTTCCGAAATACGTCCGGGCTTATTGTTTTGTAGCAGTGTACACGTGCAAATTTGTAAACAAAAATTCTGTGTCTTCTGTCCTTGGTTTCGCACCTTTCCATGGCACGGCACAGCGCTGCTCTAGTAGCTCCGAACGGCCGCCCACGGCGTCTCGGACACGCCGGTCAGGCCCGCGCCCGTCTCGCAGATGTTTCTCGTGCTTGTGCTGTCATATGGGCCGCGACCCGAGCGGCAGCGAGCGGCAGTCGAGCAAAGTCGGGACAAGTCGGGACGGGAGGGGGGACAGGCGCGAATGCAAATGCACCGCGCAAATTACGCATAAATCTGGAAGCGCGGCGTGTGTCAGGCAGGTGAGAAAGCTTCCGTCGGTCCAGCAGGACAACTGCAACACCCCGCGCAGTCCCCCCGCCGCCCGGCCGCGCGCAAGCCCTGCGCCGGATAACAGGAACAAGGCGCGTCGCCAGTGGGTGTCGGAGGCCGCACGCACCAAACGAATGACAGGCGGTGCATCGAGCAGCTGTGTTGTGCGTCTCACCTACGTTCGGCAGTCGCCTATGAGACGCCGAGGCGAGCGCGCACATCCGCGCCACCTTCCAGGTGGAAAGACGCGCTTTGCGTCAAATGTGCCACGGAAAGCGGCGATTGCGTGTGTTGGGAGAAGAGGCGAATGCTTCTTCGGTGGTGCGGCTACATTATAAGGACGCCAACGGCAGTACCATGTTGACTACACCGGTTCTCGTCCGATCACCGAAGTTAAGCAACATCGGGCGCGGTTAGTACTTGGATGGGTGACCGCCTGGGAACACCGCGTGCTGATGGCTCTTTCTCATTTTTACGTCGCTACACCTGCCAGGCCTCTTTTCATAATAACTTTCAGGTGTCGACAAAGATGCTTCCACAAGCATTTTAAAGTACTGTATTAAACGTAAGATACGAAATTACGGTAATGAACTCGGTTTGAGTAAGAATGCGCGAAGGAAGAGTGCTAGGAACTCGTTGAAAATGACAAAACACTACCAATCGACAGATGTGTTCTTGAAATGCGCCAGAGCCTTACTGTTACGCAGCAGTGCTAAATTCCGAAAAGTAACTAAATAAATAAATAAATAAAAAAAAAACCAACCGTTCTCGTGCCATCACCCAAGTTAAGCAACAACGTTAGTATTCGGCGACTGCCTGGGACCTCTGGCTGTCTTCATATTTTGCTTTCTTGTCGCCAGCCCTGCCAGCCGTCTCTTCACGCTACCTTTCCGATGCGACAAAGATGTTTCCACAATGACTTAAATCTGTTGTAATAAACAAAAGATACGATATTAGGGAACTCAGTTTGAAGAAGCGTGTGCCAAGGAAGATTTCCAAAGTGTCTCTGGAAATAACAAAACAGTATTAAGCGGCAGAAATGTTCCGAAATACGTCCGGGCTTATTGTTTTGTAGCAGTGTACACGTGCAAATTTGTAAACAAAAATTCTGTGTCTTCTGTCCTTGGTTTCGCACCTTTCCATGGCACGGCACAGCGCTGCTCTAGTAGCTCCGAACGGCCGCCCACGGCGTCTCGGACACGCCGGTCAGGCCCGCGCCCGTCTCGCAGATGTTTCTCGTGCTTGTGCTGTCATATGGGCCGCGACCCGAGCGGCAGCGAGCGGCAGTCGAGCAAAGTCGGGACAAGTCGGGACGGGAGGGGGGACAGGCGCGAATGCAAATGCACCGCGCAAATTACGCATAAATCTGGAAGCGCGGCGTGTGTCAGGCAGGTGAGAAAGCTTCCGTCGGTCCAGCAGGACACTGCAACACCCCGCGCAGTGCCCCCGCCGCCCGGCCGCGCGCAAGCCCTGCGCCGGATAACAGGAACAAGGCGCGTCGCCAGTGGGTGTCGGAGGCCGCACGCACCAAACGAATGACAGGCGGTGCATCGAGCAGCTGTGTTGTGCGTCTCACCTACGTTCGGCAGTCGCCTATGAGACGCCGAGGCGAGCGCGCACTCCGCGCCACCTTCGAGGTGGAAAGACGCGCTTTGCGTCAAATGTGCCACGGAAAGCGGCGATTGCGTGTGTTGGGAGAAGAGGCGAATGCTTCCTCCGTGGTGCGGCTACAGTATAAGGACGCCAACGGCCATACCATGTTGACTACACCGGTTCTCGTCCGATCACCGAAGTTAAGCAACATCGGGCGCGGTTAGTACTTGGATGGGTGACCGCCTGGGAACACCGCGTGCTGTTGGCTCTTTCTCATTTTTTCATTTTTACGTCGCTACACCTGCCAGGCCTCTTTTCATAATAACTTTCAGGTGTCGACAAAGATGCTTCCACAAGCATTTTAAAGTACTGTATTAAACGTAAGATACGAAATTACGGTAATGAACTCGGTTTGAGTAAGAATGCGCGAAGGAAGAGTGCTAGGAACTCGTTGAAAATGACAAAACACTACCAATCGACAGATGTGTTCTTGAAATGCGCCAGAGCCTACTGTTACGCAGCAGTGCTAAATTCCGAAAAGTAACTAAATAAATAAATAAATAAAAAAAAACCAACCGTTCTCGTGCCATCACCCAAGTTAAGCAACAACGTTAGTATTCGGATCGGCGACTGCCTGGGACCTCTGGCTGTCTTCATATTTTGCTTTCTTGTCGCCAGCCCTGCCAGCCGTCTCTTCACGCTACCTTTCCGATGCGACAAAGATGTTTCCACAATGACTTAAATCTGTTGTAATAAACAAAAGATACGATATTAGGGAACTCAGTTTGAAGAAGCGTGTGCCAAGGAAGATTTCCAAAGTGTCTCTGGAAATAACAAAACAGTATTAAGCGGCAGAAATGTTCCGAAATACGTCCGGGCTTATTGTTTTGTAGCAGTGTACACGTGCAAATTTGTAAACAAAAATTCTGTGTCTTCTGTCCTTGGTTTCGCACCTTTCCATGGCACGGCACAGCGCTGCTCTAGTAGCTCCGAACGGCCGCCCACGGCGTCTCGGACACGCCGGTCAGGCCCGCGCCCGTCTCGCAGATGTTTCTCGTGCTTGTGCTGTCATATGGGCCGCGACCCGAGCGGCAGCGAGCGGCAGTCGAGCAAAGTCGGGACAAGTCGGGACGGGAGGGGGGACAGGCGCGAATGCAAATGCACCGCGCAAATTACGCATAAATCTGGAAGCGCGGCGTGTGTCAGGCAGGTGAGAAAGCTTCCGTCGGTCCAGCAGGACACTGCAACACCCGCGCGCAGTGCCCCCGCCGCCCGGCCGCGCGCAAGCCCTGCGCCGGATAACAGGAACAAGGCGCGTCGCCAGTGGGTGTCGGAGGCCGCACGCACCAAACGAATGACAGGCGGTGCATCGAGCAGCTGTGTTGTGCGTCTCACCTACGTTCGGCAGTCGCCTATGAGACGCCGAGGCGAGCGCGCACTCCGCGCCACCTTCGAGGTGGAAAGACGCGCTTTGCGTCAAATGTGCCACGGAAAGCGGCGATTGCGTGTGTTGGGAGAAGAGGCGAATGCTTCCTCCGTGGTGCGGCTACAGTATAAGGACGCCAACGGCCATACCATGTTGACTACACCGGTTCTCGTCCGATCACCGAAGTTAAGCAACATCGGGCGCGGTTAGTACTTGGATGGGTGACCGCCTGGGAACACCGCGTGCTGTTGGCTCTTTCTCATTTTTTCATTTTTACGTCGCTACACCTGCCAGGCCTCTTTTCATAATAACTTTCAGGTGTCGACAAAGATGCTTCCACAAGCATTTTAAAGTACTGTATTAAACGTAAGATACGAAATTACGGTAATGAACTCGGTTTGAGTAAGAATGCGCGAAGGAAGAGTGCTAGGAACTCGTTGAAAATGACAAAACACTACCAATCGACAGATGTGTTCTTGAAATGCGCCAGAGCCTACTGTTACGCAGCAGTGCTAAATTCCGAAAAGTAACTAAATAAATAAATAAATAAAAAAAAACCAACCGTTCTCGTGCCATCACCCAAGTTAAGCAACAACGTTAGTATTCGGATCGGCGACTGCCTGGGACCTCTGGCTGTCTTCATATTTTGCTTTCTTGTCGCCAGCCCTGCCAGCCGTCTCTTCACGCTACCTTTCCGATGCGACAAAGATGTTTCCACAATGACTTAAATCTGTTGTAATAAACAAAAGATACGATATTAGGGAACTCAGTTTGAAGAAGCGTGTGCCAAGGAAGATTTCCAAAGTGTCTCTGGAAATAACAAAACAGTATTAAGCGGCAGAAATGTTCCGAAATACGTCCGGGCTTATTGTTTTGTAGCAGTGTACACGTGCAAATTTGTAAACAAAAATTCTGTGTCTTCTGTCCTTGGTTTCGCACCTTTCCATGGCACGGCACAGCGCTGCTCTAGTAGCTCCGAACGGCCGCCCACGGCGTCTCGGACACGCCGGTCAGGCCCGCGCCCGTCTCGCAGATGTTTCTCGTGCTTGTGCTGTCATATGGGCCGCGACCCGAGCGGCAGCGAGCGGCAGTCGAGCAAAGTCGGGACAAGTCGGGACGGGAGGGGGGACAGGCGCGAATGCAAATGCACCGCGCAAATTACGCATAAATCTGGAAGCGCGGCGTGTGTCAGGCAGGTGAGAAAGCTTCCGTCGGTCCAGCAGGACACTGCAACACCCCGCGCAGTGCCCCCGCCGCCCGGCCGCGCGCAAGCCCTGCGCCGGATAACAGGAACAAGGCGCGTCGCCAGTGGGTGTCGGAGGCCGCACGCACCAAACGAATGACAGGCGGTGCATCGAGCAGCTGTGTTGTGCGTCTCACCTACGTTCGGCAGTCGCCTATGAGACGCCGAGGCGAGCGCGCACTCCGCGCCACCTTCGAGGTGGAAAGACGCGCTTTGCGTCAAATGTGCCACGGAAAGCGGCGATTGCGTGTGTTGGGAGAAGAGGCGAATGCTTCCTCCGTGGTGCGGCTACAGTATAAGGACGCCAACGGCCATACCATGTTGACTACACCGGTTCTCGTCCGATCACCGAAGTTAAGCAACATCGGGCGCGGTTAGTACTTGGATGGGTGACCGCCTGGGAACACCGCGTGCTGTTGGCTCTTTCTCATTTTTTCATTTTTACGTCGCTACACCTGCCAGGCCTCTTTTCATAATAACTTTCAGGTGTCGACAAAGATGCTTCCACAAGCATTTTAAAGTACTGTATTAAACGTAAGATACGAAATTACGGTAATGAACTCGGTTTGAGTAAGAATGCGCGAAGGAAGAGTGCTAGGAACTCGTTGAAAATGACAAAACACTACCAATCGACAGATGTGTTCTTGAAATGCGCCAGAGCCTACTGTTACGCAGCAGTGCTAAATTCCGAAAAGTAACTAAATAAATAAATAAATAAAAAAAAAACCAACCGTTCTCGTGCCATCACCCAAGTTAAGCAACAACGTTAGTATTCGGATCGGCGACTGCCTGGGACCTCTGGCTGTCTTCATATTTTGCTTTCTTGTCGCCAGCCCTGCCAGCCGTCTCTTCACGCTACCTTTCCGATGCGACAAAGATGTTTCCACAATGACTTAAATCTGTTGTAATAAACAAAAGATACGATATTAGGGAACTCAGTTTGAAGAAGCGTGTGCCAAGGAAGATTTCCAAAGTGTCTCTGGAAATAACAAAACAGTATTAAGCGGCAGAAATGTTCCGAAATACGTCCGGGCTTATTGTTTTGTAGCAGTGTACACGTGCAAATTTGTAAACAAAAATTCTGTGTCTTCTGTCCTTGGTTTCGCACCTTTCCATGGCACGGCACAGCGCTGCTCTAGTAGCTCCGAACGGCCGCCCACGGCGTCTCGGACACGCCGGTCAGGCCCGCGCCCGTCTCGCAGATGTTTCTCGTGCTTGTGCTGTCATATGGGCCGCGACCCGAGCGGCAGCGAGCGGCAGTCGAGCAAAGTCGGGACAAGTCGGGACGGGAGGGGGGACAGGCGCGAATGCAAATGCACCGCGCAAATTACGCATAAATCTGGAAGCGCGGCGTGTGTCAGGCAGGTGAGAAAGCTTCCGTCGGTCCAGCAGGACACTGCAACACCCCGCGCAGTGCCCCCGCCGCCCGGCCGCGCGCAAGCCCTGCGCCGGATAACAGGAACAAGGCGCGTCGCCAGTGGGTGTCGGAGGCCGCACGCACCAAACGAATGACAGGCGGTGCATCGAGCAGCTGTGTTGTGCGTCTCACCTACGTTCGGCAGTCGCCTATGAGACGCCGAGGCGAGCGCGCACTCCGCGCCACCTTCGAGGTGGAAAGACGCGCTTTGCGTCAAATGTGCCACGGAAAGCGGCGATTGCGTGTGTTGGGAGAAGAGGCGAATGCTTCCTCCGTGGTGCGGCTACAGTATAAGGACGCCAACGGCCATACCATGTTGACTACACCGGTTCTCGTCCGATCACCGAAGTTAAGCAACATCGGGCGCGGTTAGTACTTGGATGGGTGACCGCCTGGGAACACCGCGTGCTGTTGGCTCTTTCTCATTTTTTCATTTTTACGTCGCTACACCTGCCAGGCCTCTTTTCATAATAACTTTCAGGTGTCGACAAAGATGCTTCCACAAGCATTTTAAAGTACTGTATTAAACGTAAGATACGAAATTACGGTAATGAACTCGGTTTGAGTAAGAATGCGCGAAGGAAGAGTGCTAGGAACTCGTTGAAAATGACAAAACACTACCAATCGACAGATGTGTTCTTGAAATGCGCCAGAGCCTACTGTTACGCAGCAGTGCTAAATTCCGAAAAGTAACTAAATAAATAAATAAATAAAAAAAAAACCAACCGTTCTCGTGCCATCACCCAAGTTAAGCAACAACGTTAGTATTCGGATCGGCGACTGCCTGGGACCTCTGGCTGTCTTCATATTTTGCTTTCTTGTCGCCAGCCCTGCCAGCCGTCTCTTCACGCTACCTTTCCGATGCGACAAAGATGTTTCCACAATGACTTAAATCTGTTGTAATAAACAAAAGATACGATATTAGGGAACTCAGTTTGAAGAAGCGTGTGCCAAGGAAGATTTCCAAAGTGTCTCTGGAAATAACAAAACAGTATTAAGCGGCAGAAATGTTCCGAAATACGTCCGGGCTTATTGTTTTGTAGCAGTGTACACGTGCAAATTTGTAAACAAAAATTCTGTGTCTTCTGTCCTTGGTTTCGCACCTTTCCATGGCACGGCACAGCGCTGCTCTAGTAGCTCCGAACGGCCGCCCACGGCGTCTCGGACACGCCGGTCAGGCCCGCGCCCGTCTCGCAGATGTTTCTCGTGCTTGTGCTGTCATATGGGCCGCGACCCGAGCGGCAGCGAGCGGCAGTCGAGCAAAGTCGGGACAAGTCGGGACGGGAGGGGGGACAGGCGCGAATGCAAATGCACCGCGCAAATTACGCATAAATCTGGAAGCGCGGCGTGTGTCAGGCAGGTGAGAAAGCTTCCGTCGGTCCAGCAGGACACTGCAACACCCCGCGCAGTGCCCCCGCCGCCCGGCCGCGCGCAAGCCCTGCGCCGGATAACAGGAACAAGGCGCGTCGCCAGTGGGTGTCGGAGGCCGCACGCACCAAACGAATGACAGGCGGTGCATCGAGCAGCTGTGTTGTGCGTCTCACCTACGTTCGGCAGTCGCCTATGAGACGCCGAGGCGAGCGCGCACTCCGCGCCACCTTCGAGGTGGAAAGACGCGCTTTGCGTCAAATGTGCCACGGAAAGCGGCGATTGCGTGTGTTGGGAGAAGAGGCGAATGCTTCCTCCGTGGTGCGGCTACAGTATAAGGACGCCAACGGCCATACCATGTTGACTACACCGGTTCTCGTCCGATCACCGAAGTTAAGCAACATCGGGCGCGGTTAGTACTTGGATGGGTGACCGCCTGGGAACACCGCGTGCTGTTGGCTCTTTCTCATTTTTTCATTTTTACGTCGCTACACCTGCCAGGCCTCTTTTCATAATAACTTTCAGGTGTCGACAAAGATGCTTCCACAAGCATTTTAAAGTACTGTATTAAACGTAAGATACGAAATTACGGTAATGAACTCGGTTTGAGTAAGAATGCGCGAAGGAAGAGTGCTAGGAACTCGTTGAAAATGACAAAACACTACCAATCGACAGATGTGTTCTTGAAATGCGCCAGAGCCTACTGTTACGCAGCAGTGCTAAATTCCGAAAAGTAACTAAATAAATAAATAAATAAAAAAAAAACCAACCGTTCTCGTGCCATCACCCAAGTTAAGCAACAACGTTAGTATTCGGATCGGCGACTGCCTGGGACCTCTGGCTGTCTTCATATTTTGCTTTCTTGTCGCCAGCCCTGCCAGCCGTCTCTTCACGCTACCTTTCCGATGCGACAAAGATGTTTCCACAATGACTTAAATCTGTTGTAATAAACAAAAGATACGATATTAGGGAACTCAGTTTGAAGAAGCGTGTGCCAAGGAAGATTTCCAAAGTGTCTCTGGAAATAACAAAACAGTATTAAGCGGCAGAAATGTTCCGAAATACGTCCGGGCTTATTGTTTTGTAGCAGTGTACACGTGCAAATTTGTAAACAAAAATTCTGTGTCTTCTGTCCTTGGTTTCGCACCTTTCCATGGCACGGCACAGCGCTGCTCTAGTAGCTCCGAACGGCCGCCCACGGCGTCTCGGACACGCCGGTCAGGCCCGCGCCCGTCTCGCAGATGTTTCTCGTGCTTGTGCTGTCATATGGGCCGCGACCCGAGCGGCAGCGAGCGGCAGTCGAGCAAAGTCGGGACAAGTCGGGACGGGAGGGGGGACAGGCGCGAATGCAAATGCACCGCGCAAATTACGCATAAATCTGGAAGCGCGGCGTGTGTCAGGCAGGTGAGAAAGCTTCCGTCGGTCCAGCAGGACACTGCAACACCCCGCGCAGTGCCCCCGCCGCCCGGCCGCGCGCAAGCCCTGCGCCGGATAACAGGAACAAGGCGCGTCGCCAGTGGGTGTCGGAGGCCGCACGCACCAAACGAATGACAGGCGGTGCATCGAGCAGCTGTGTTGTGCGTCTCACCTACGTTCGGCAGTCGCCTATGAGACGCCGAGGCGAGCGCGCACTCCGCGCCACCTTCGAGGTGGAAAGACGCGCTTTGCGTCAAATGTGCCACGGAAAGCGGCGATTGCGTGTGTTGGGAGAAGAGGCGAATGCTTCCTCCGTGGTGCGGCTACAGTATAAGGACGCCAACGGCCATACCATGTTGACTACACCGGTTCTCGTCCGATCACCGAAGTTAAGCAACATCGGGCGCGGTTAGTACTTGGATGGGTGACCGCCTGGGAACACCGCGTGCTGTTGGCTCTTTCTCATTTTTTCATTTTTACGTCGCTACACCTGCCAGGCCTCTTTTCATAATAACTTTCAGGTGTCGACAAAGATGCTTCCACAAGCATTTTAAAGTACTGTATTAAACGTAAGATACGAAATTACGGTAATGAACTCGGTTTGAGTAAGAATGCGCGAAGGAAGAGTGCTAGGAACTCGTTGAAAATGACAAAACACTACCAATCGACAGATGTGTTCTTGAAATGCGCCAGAGCCTACTGTTACGCAGCAGTGCTAAATTCCGAAAAGTAACTAAATAAATAAATAAATAAAAAAAAACCAACCGTTCTCGTGCCATCACCCAAGTTAAGCAACAACGTTAGTATTCGGATCGGCGACTGCCTGGGACCTCTGGCTGTCTTCATATTTTGCTTTCTTGTCGCCAGCCCTGCCAGCCGTCTCTTCACGCTACCTTTCCGATGCGACAAAGATGTTTCCACAATGACTTAAATCTGTTGTAATAAACAAAAGATACGATATTAGGGAACTCAGTTTGAAGAAGCGTGTGCCAAGGAAGATTTCCAAAGTGTCTCTGGAAATAACAAAACAGTATTAAGCGGCAGAAATGTTCCGAAATACGTCCGGGCTTATTGTTTTGTAGCAGTGTACACGTGCAAATTTGTAAACAAAAATTCTGTGTCTTCTGTCCTTGGTTTCGCACCTTTCCATGGCACGGCACAGCGCTGCTCTAGTAGCTCCGAACGGCCGCCCACGGCGTCTCGGACACGCCGGTCAGGCCCGCGCCCGTCTCGCAGATGTTTCTCGTGCTTGTGCTGTCATATGGGCCGCGACCCGAGCGGCAGCGAGCGGCAGTCGAGCAAAGTCGGGACAAGTCGGGACGGGAGGGGGGACAGGCGCGAATGCAAATGCACCGCGCAAATTACGCATAAATCTGGAAGCGCGGCGTGTGTCAGGCAGGTGAGAAAGCTTCCGTCGGTCCAGCAGGACACTGCAACACCCCGCGCAGTGCCCCCGCCGCCCGGCCGCGCGCAAGCCCTGCGCCGGATAACAGGAACAAGGCGCGTCGCCAGTGGGTGTCGGAGGCCGCACGCACCAAACGAATGACAGGCGGTGCATCGAGCAGCTGTGTTGTGCGTCTCACCTACGTTCGGCAGTCGCCTATGAGACGCCGAGGCGAGCGCGCACTCCGCGCCACCTTCGAGGTGGAAAGACGCGCTTTGCGTCAAATGTGCCACGGAAAGCGGCGATTGCGTGTGTTGGGAGAAGAGGCGAATGCTTCCTCCGTGGTGCGGCTACAGTATAAGGACGCCAACGGCCATACCATGTTGACTACACCGGTTCTCGTCCGATCACCGAAGTTAAGCAACATCGGGCGCGGTTAGTACTTGGATGGGTGACCGCCTGGGAACACCGCGTGCTGTTGGCTCTTTCTCATTTTTTCATTTTTACGTCGCTACACCTGCCAGGCCTCTTTTCATAATAACTTTCAGGTGTCGACAAAGATGCTTCCACAAGCATTTTAAAGTACTGTATTAAACGTAAGATACGAAATTACGGTAATGAACTCGGTTTGAGTAAGAATGCGCGAAGGAAGAGTGCTAGGAACTCGTTGAAAATGACAAAACACTACCAATCGACAGATGTGTTCTTGAAATGCGCCAGAGCCTACTGTTACGCAGCAGTGCTAAATTCCGAAAAGTAACTAAATAAATAAATAAATAAAAAAAAACCAACCGTTCTCGTGCCATCACCCAAGTTAAGCAACAACGTTAGTATTCGGATCGGCGACTGCCTGGGACCTCTGGCTGTCTTCATATTTTGCTTTCTTGTCGCCAGCCCTGCCAGCCGTCTCTTCACGCTACCTTTCCGATGCGACAAAGATGTTTCCACAATGACTTAAATCTGTTGTAATAAACAAAAGATACGATATTAGGGAACTCAGTTTGAAGAAGCGTGTGCCAAGGAAGATTTCCAAAGTGTCTCTGGAAATAACAAAACAGTATTAAGCGGCAGAAATGTTCCGAAATACGTCCGGGCTTATTGTTTTGTAGCAGTGTACACGTGCAAATTTGTAAACAAAAATTCTGTGTCTTCTGTCCTTGGTTTCGCACCTTTCCATGGCACGGCACAGCGCTGCTCTAGTAGCTCCGAACGGCCGCCCACGGCGTCTCGGACACGCCGGTCAGGCCCGCGCCCGTCTCGCAGATGTTTCTCGTGCTTGTGCTGTCATATGGGCCGCGACCCGAGCGGCAGCGAGCGGCAGTCGAGCAAAGTCGGGACAAGTCGGGACGGGAGGGGGGACAGGCGCGAATGCAAATGCACCGCGCAAATTACGCATAAATCTGGAAGCGCGGCGTGTGTCAGGCAGGTGAGAAAGCTTCCGTCGGTCCAGCAGGACACTGCAACACCCCGCGCAGTGCCCCCGCCGCCCGGCCGCGCGCAAGCCCTGCGCCGGATAACAGGAACAAGGCGCGTCGCCAGTGGGTGTCGGAGGCCGCACGCACCAAACGAATGACAGGCGGTGCATCGAGCAGCTGTGTTGTGCGTCTCACCTACGTTCGGCAGTCGCCTATGAGACGCCGAGGCGAGCGCGCACTCCGCGCCACCTTCGAGGTGGAAAGACGCGCTTTGCGTCAAATGTGCCACGGAAAGCGGCGATTGCGTGTGTTGGGAGAAGAGGCGAATGCTTCCTCCGTGGTGCGGCTACAGTATAAGGACGCCAACGGCCATACCATGTTGACTACACCGGTTCTCGTCCGATCACCGAAGTTAAGCAACATCGGGCGCGGTTAGTACTTGGATGGGTGACCGCCTGGGAACACCGCGTGCTGTTGGCTCTTTCTCATTTTTTCATTTTTACGTCGCTACACCTGCCAGGCCTCTTTTCATAATAACTTTCAGGTGTCGACAAAGATGCTTCCACAAGCATTTTAAAGTACTGTATTAAACGTAAGATACGAAATTACGGTAATGAACTCGGTTTGAGTAAGAATGCGCGAAGGAAGAGTGCTAGGAACTCGTTGAAAATGACAAAACACTACCAATCGACAGATGTGTTCTTGAAATGCGCCAGAGCCTACTGTTACGCAGCAGTGCTAAATTCCGAAAAGTAACTAAATAAATAAATAAATAAAAAAAAACCAACCGTTCTCGTGCCATCACCCAAGTTAAGCAACAACGTTAGTATTCGGATCGGCGACTGCCTGGGACCTCTGGCTGTCTTCATATTTTGCTTTCTTGTCGCCAGCCCTGCCAGCCGTCTCTTCACGCTACCTTTCCGATGCGACAAAGATGTTTCCACAATGACTTAAATCTGTTGTAATAAACAAAAGATACGATATTAGGGAACTCAGTTTGAAGAAGCGTGTGCCAAGGAAGATTTCCAAAGTGTCTCTGGAAATAACAAAACAGTATTAAGCGGCAGAAATGTTCCGAAATACGTCCGGGCTTATTGTTTTGTAGCAGTGTACACGTGCAAATTTGTAAACAAAAATTCTGTGTCTTCTGTCCTTGGTTTCGCACCTTTCCATGGCACGGCACAGCGCTGCTCTAGTAGCTCCGAACGGCCGCCCACGGCGTCTCGGACACGCCGGTCAGGCCCGCGCCCGTCTCGCAGATGTTTCTCGTGCTTGTGCTGTCATATGGGCCGCGACCCGAGCGGCAGCGAGCGGCAGTCGAGCAAAGTCGGGACAAGTCGGGACGGGAGGGGGGACAGGCGCGAATGCAAATGCACCGCGCAAATTACGCATAAATCTGGAAGCGCGGCGTGTGTCAGGCAGGTGAGAAAGCTTCCGTCGGTCCAGCAGGACACTGCAACACCCCGCGCAGTGCCCCCGCCGCCCGGCCGCGCGCAAGCCCTGCGCCGGATAACAGGAACAAGGCGCGTCGCCAGTGGGTGTCGGAGGCCGCACGCACCAAACGAATGACAGGCGGTGCATCGAGCAGCTGTGTTGTGCGTCTCACCTACGTTCGGCAGTCGCCTATGAGACGCCGAGGCGAGCGCGCACTCCGCGCCACCTTCGAGGTGGAAAGACGCGCTTTGCGTCAAATGTGCCACGGAAAGCGGCGATTGCGTGTGTTGGGAGAAGAGGCGAATGCTTCCTCCGTGGTGCGGCTACAGTATAAGGACGCCAACGGCCATACCATGTTGACTACACCGGTTCTCGTCCGATCACCGAAGTTAAGCAACATCGGGCGCGGTTAGTACTTGGATGGGTGACCGCCTGGGAACACCGCGTGCTGTTGGCTCTTTCTCATTTTTTCATTTTTACGTCGCTACACCTGCCAGGCCTCTTTTCATAATAACTTTCAGGTGTCGACAAAGATGCTTCCACAAGCATTTTAAAGTACTGTATTAAACGTAAGATACGAAATTACGGTAATGAACTCGGTTTGAGTAAGAATGCGCGAAGGAAGAGTGCTAGGAACTCGTTGAAAATGACAAAACACTACCAATCGACAGATGTGTTCTTGAAATGCGCCAGAGCCTACTGTTACGCAGCAGTGCTAAATTCCGAAAAGTAACTAAATAAATAAATAAATAAAAAAAAACCAACCGTTCTCGTGCCATCACCCAAGTTAAGCAACAACGTTAGTATTCGGATCGGCGACTGCCTGGGACCTCTGGCTGTCTTCATATTTTGCTTTCTTGTCGCCAGCCCTGCCAGCCGTCTCTTCACGCTACCTTTCCGATGCGACAAAGATGTTTCCACAATGACTTAAATCTGTTGTAATAAACAAAAGATACGATATTAGGGAACTCAGTTTGAAGAAGCGTGTGCCAAGGAAGATTTCCAAAGTGTCTCTGGAAATAACAAAACAGTATTAAGCGGCAGAAATGTTCCGAAATACGTCCGGGCTTATTGTTTTGTAGCAGTGTACACGTGCAAATTTGTAAACAAAAATTCTGTGTCTTCTGTCCTTGGTTTCGCACCTTTCCATGGCACGGCACAGCGCTGCTCTAGTAGCTCCGAACGGCCGCCCACGGCGTCTCGGACACGCCGGTCAGGCCCGCGCCCGTCTCGCAGATGTTTCTCGTGCTTGTGCTGTCATATGGGCCGCGACCCGAGCGGCAGCGAGCGGCAGTCGAGCAAAGTCGGGACAAGTCGGGACGGGAGGGGGGACAGGCGCGAATGCAAATGCACCGCGCAAATTACGCATAAATCTGGAAGCGCGGCGTGTGTCAGGCAGGTGAGAAAGCTTCCGTCGGTCCAGCAGGACACTGCAACACCCCGCGCAGTGCCCCCGCCGCCCGGCCGCGCGCAAGCCCTGCGCCGGATAACAGGAACAAGGCGCGTCGCCAGTGGGTGTCGGAGGCCGCACGCACCAAACGAATGACAGGCGGTGCATCGAGCAGCTGTGTTGTGCGTCTCACCTACGTTCGGCAGTCGCCTATGAGACGCCGAGGCGAGCGCGCACTCCGCGCCACCTTCGAGGTGGAAAGACGCGCTTTGCGTCAAATGTGCCACGGAAAGCGGCGATTGCGTGTGTTGGGAGAAGAGGCGAATGCTTCCTCCGTGGTGCGGCTACAGTATAAGGACGCCAACGGCCATACCATGTTGACTACACCGGTTCTCGTCCGATCACCGAAGTTAAGCAACATCGGGCGCGGTTAGTACTTGGATGGGTGACCGCCTGGGAACACCGCGTGCTGTTGGCTCTTTCTCATTTTTTCATTTTTACGTCGCTACACCTGCCAGGCCTCTTTTCATAATAACTTTCAGGTGTCGACAAAGATGCTTCCACAAGCATTTTAAAGTACTGTATTAAACGTAAGATACGAAATTACGGTAATGAACTCGGTTTGAGTAAGAATGCGCGAAGGAAGAGTGCTAGGAACTCGTTGAAAATGACAAAACACTACCAATCGACAGATGTGTTCTTGAAATGCGCCAGAGCCTACTGTTACGCAGCAGTGCTAAATTCCGAAAAGTAACTAAATAAATAAATAAATAAAAAAAAACCAACCGTTCTCGTGCCATCACCCAAGTTAAGCAACAACGTTAGTATTCGGATCGGCGACTGCCTGGGACCTCTGGCTGTCTTCATATTTTGCTTTCTTGTCGCCAGCCCTGCCAGCCGTCTCTTCACGCTACCTTTCCGATGCGACAAAGATGTTTCCACAATGACTTAAATCTGTTGTAATAAACAAAAGATACGATATTAGGGAACTCAGTTTGAAGAAGCGTGTGCCAAGGAAGATTTCCAAAGTGTCTCTGGAAATAACAAAACAGTATTAAGCGGCAGAAATGTTCCGAAATACGTCCGGGCTTATTGTTTTGTAGCAGTGTACACGTGCAAATTTGTAAACAAAAATTCTGTGTCTTCTGTCCTTGGTTTCGCACCTTTCCATGGCACGGCACAGCGCTGCTCTAGTAGCTCCGAACGGCCGCCCACGGCGTCTCGGACACGCCGGTCAGGCCCGCGCCCGTCTCGCAGATGTTTCTCGTGCTTGTGCTGTCATATGGGCCGCGACCCGAGCGGCAGCGAGCGGCAGTCGAGCAAAGTCGGGACAAGTCGGGACGGGAGGGGGGACAGGCGCGAATGCAAATGCACCGCGCAAATTACGCATAAATCTGGAAGCGCGGCGTGTGTCAGGCAGGTGAGAAAGCTTCCGTCGGTCCAGCAGGACACTGCAACACCCCGCGCAGTGCCCCCGCCGCCCGGCCGCGCGCAAGCCCTGCGCCGGATAACAGGAACAAGGCGCGTCGCCAGTGGGTGTCGGAGGCCGCACGCACCAAACGAATGACAGGCGGTGCATCGAGCAGCTGTGTTGTGCGTCTCACCTACGTTCGGCAGTCGCCTATGAGACGCCGAGGCGAGCGCGCACTCCGCGCCACCTTCGAGGTGGAAAGACGCGCTTTGCGTCAAATGTGCCACGGAAAGCGGCGATTGCGTGTGTTGGGAGAAGAGGCGAATGCTTCCTCCGTGGTGCGGCTACAGTATAAGGACGCCAACGGCCATACCATGTTGACTACACCGGTTCTCGTCCGATCACCGAAGTTAAGCAACATCGGGCGCGGTTAGTACTTGGATGGGTGACCGCCTGGGAACACCGCGTGCTGTTGGCTCTTTCTCATTTTTTCATTTTTACGTCGCTACACCTGCCAGGCCTCTTTTCATAATAACTTTCAGGTGTCGACAAAGATGCTTCCACAAGCATTTTAAAGTACTGTATTAAACGTAAGATACGAAATTACGGTAATGAACTCGGTTTGAGTAAGAATGCGCGAAGGAAGAGTGCTAGGAACTCGTTGAAAATGACAAAACACTACCAATCGACAGATGTGTTCTTGAAATGCGCCAGAGCCTACTGTTACGCAGCAGTGCTAAATTCCGAAAAGTAACTAAATAAATAAATAAATAAAAAAAAACCAACCGTTCTCGTGCCATCACCCAAGTTAAGCAACAACGTTAGTATTCGGATCGGCGACTGCCTGGGACCTCTGGCTGTCTTCATATTTTGCTTTCTTGTCGCCAGCCCTGCCAGCCGTCTCTTCACGCTACCTTTCCGATGCGACAAAGATGTTTCCACAATGACTTAAATCTGTTGTAATAAACAAAAGATACGATATTAGGGAACTCAGTTTGAAGAAGCGTGTGCCAAGGAAGATTTCCAAAGTGTCTCTGGAAATAACAAAACAGTATTAAGCGGCAGAAATGTTCCGAAATACGTCCGGGCTTATTGTTTTGTAGCAGTGTACACGTGCAAATTTGTAAACAAAAATTCTGTGTCTTCTGTCCTTGGTTTCGCACCTTTCCATGGCACGGCACAGCGCTGCTCTAGTAGCTCCGAACGGCCGCCCACGGCGTCTCGGACACGCCGGTCAGGCCCGCGCCCGTCTCGCAGATGTTTCTCGTGCTTGTGCTGTCATATGGGCCGCGACCCGAGCGGCAGCGAGCGGCAGTCGAGCAAAGTCGGGACAAGTCGGGACGGGAGGGGGGACAGGCGCGAATGCAAATGCACCGCGCAAATTACGCATAAATCTGGAAGCGCGGCGTGTGTCAGGCAGGTGAGAAAGCTTCCGTCGGTCCAGCAGGACACTGCAACACCCCGCGCAGTGCCCCCGCCGCCCGGCCGCGCGCAAGCCCTGCGCCGGATAACAGGAACAAGGCGCGTCGCCAGTGGGTGTCGGAGGCCGCACGCACCAAACGAATGACAGGCGGTGCATCGAGCAGCTGTGTTGTGCGTCTCACCTACGTTCGGCAGTCGCCTATGAGACGCCGAGGCGAGCGCGCACTCCGCGCCACCTTCGAGGTGGAAAGACGCGCTTTGCGTCAAATGTGCCACGGAAAGCGGCGATTGCGTGTGTTGGGAGAAGAGGCGAATGCTTCCTCCGTGGTGCGGCTACAGTATAAGGACGCCAACGGCCATACCATGTTGACTACACCGGTTCTCGTCCGATCACCGAAGTTAAGCAACATCGGGCGCGGTTAGTACTTGGATGGGTGACCGCCTGGGAACACCGCGTGCTGTTGGCTCTTTCTCATTTTTTCATTTTTACGTCGCTACACCTGCCAGGCCTCTTTTCATAATAACTTTCAGGTGTCGACAAAGATGCTTCCACAAGCATTTTAAAGTACTGTATTAAACGTAAGATACGAAATTACGGTAATGAACTCGGTTTGAGTAAGAATGCGCGAAGGAAGAGTGCTAGGAACTCGTTGAAAATGACAAAACACTACCAATCGACAGATGTGTTCTTGAAATGCGCCAGAGCCTACTGTTACGCAGCAGTGCTAAATTCCGAAAAGTAACTAAATAAATAAATAAATAAAAAAAAACCAACCGTTCTCGTGCCATCACCCAAGTTAAGCAACAACGTTAGTATTCGGATCGGCGACTGCCTGGGACCTCTGGCTGTCTTCATATTTTGCTTTCTTGTCGCCAGCCCTGCCAGCCGTCTCTTCACGCTACCTTTCCGATGCGACAAAGATGTTTCCACAATGACTTAAATCTGTTGTAATAAACAAAAGATACGATATTAGGGAACTCAGTTTGAAGAAGCGTGTGCCAAGGAAGATTTCCAAAGTGTCTCTGGAAATAACAAAACAGTATTAAGCGGCAGAAATGTTCCGAAATACGTCCGGGCTTATTGTTTTGTAGCAGTGTACACGTGCAAATTTGTAAACAAAAATTCTGTGTCTTCTGTCCTTGGTTTCGCACCTTTCCATGGCACGGCACAGCGCTGCTCTAGTAGCTCCGAACGGCCGCCCACGGCGTCTCGGACACGCCGGTCAGGCCCGCGCCCGTCTCGCAGATGTTTCTCGTGCTTGTGCTGTCATATGGGCCGCGACCCGAGCGGCAGCGAGCGGCAGTCGAGCAAAGTCGGGACAAGTCGGGACGGGAGGGGGGACAGGCGCGAATGCAAATGCACCGCGCAAATTACGCATAAATCTGGAAGCGCGGCGTGTGTCAGGCAGGTGAGAAAGCTTCCGTCGGTCCAGCAGGACACTGCAACACCCCGCGCAGTGCCCCCGCCGCCCGGCCGCGCGCAAGCCCTGCGCCGGATAACAGGAACAAGGCGCGTCGCCAGTGGGTGTCGGAGGCCGCACGCACCAAACGAATGACAGGCGGTGCATCGAGCAGCTGTGTTGTGCGTCTCACCTACGTTCGGCAGTCGCCTATGAGACGCCGAGGCGAGCGCGCACTCCGCGCCACCTTCGAGGTGGAAAGACGCGCTTTGCGTCAAATGTGCCACGGAAAGCGGCGATTGCGTGTGTTGGGAGAAGAGGCGAATGCTTCCTCCGTGGTGCGGCTACAGTATAAGGACGCCAACGGCCATACCATGTTGACTACACCGGTTCTCGTCCGATCACCGAAGTTAAGCAACATCGGGCGCGGTTAGTACTTGGATGGGTGACCGCCTGGGAACACCGCGTGCTGTTGGCTCTTTCTCATTTTTTCATTTTTACGTCGCTACACCTGCCAGGCCTCTTTTCATAATAACTTTCAGGTGTCGACAAAGATGCTTCCACAAGCATTTTAAAGTACTGTATTAAACGTAAGATACGAAATTACGGTAATGAACTCGGTTTGAGTAAGAATGCGCGAAGGAAGAGTGCTAGGAACTCGTTGAAAATGACAAAACACTACCAATCGACAGATGTGTTCTTGAAATGCGCCAGAGCCTACTGTTACGCAGCAGTGCTAAATTCCGAAAAGTAACTAAATAAATAAATAAATAAAAAAAAACCAACCGTTCTCGTGCCATCACCCAAGTTAAGCAACAACGTTAGTATTCGGATCGGCGACTGCCTGGGACCTCTGGCTGTCTTCATATTTTGCTTTCTTGTCGCCAGCCCTGCCAGCCGTCTCTTCACGCTACCTTTCCGATGCGACAAAGATGTTTCCACAATGACTTAAATCTGTTGTAATAAACAAAAGATACGATATTAGGGAACTCAGTTTGAAGAAGCGTGTGCCAAGGAAGATTTCCAAAGTGTCTCTGGAAATAACAAAACAGTATTAAGCGGCAGAAATGTTCCGAAATACGTCCGGGCTTATTGTTTTGTAGCAGTGTACACGTGCAAATTTGTAAACAAAAATTCTGTGTCTTCTGTCCTTGGTTTCGCACCTTTCCATGGCACGGCACAGCGCTGCTCTAGTAGCTCCGAACGGCCGCCCACGGCGTCTCGGACACGCCGGTCAGGCCCGCGCCCGTCTCGCAGATGTTTCTCGTGCTTGTGCTGTCATATGGGCCGCGACCCGAGCGGCAGCGAGCGGCAGTCGAGCAAAGTCGGGACAAGTCGGGACGGGAGGGGGGACAGGCGCGAATGCAAATGCACCGCGCAAATTACGCATAAATCTGGAAGCGCGGCGTGTGT